>NW_013665799.1:756886-769342 GCF_000517525.1 Limulus polyphemus | reverse complement strand
GAATCCTAGAAGTCTTGAAGTACCCCTGGAGTTCCTCCTTTGATTTCGGCTGCCTTTTCTGTTTTATAGGTCAAGATGGACCCAAACAAACTAAACAATGCTGGGTCTTGGATCTGTGGAGGCCTCACTAAGCATGTAAGGGTTTCATACGCTTTTGTTTTCTGTAGTGAGATACTGTTTGTATTTTTTCGTTGTATGTATGGTATAGTTATTGTGATGGAAAATTAAAATTTTCTGCTAATCGATGTCCAGAAGGAACAGCATCGTGAATAGGTATTTTCTTACATTAGGCAAAATCCAGAACTTCATCAATACTGTATAGATCACCAACTATAGTTTTGGTTAAATTCTGATTAAGAAGTTAGCACACAGGATCACGTATAAAAGCAGTAATGATTTTCAAACGAGACCCAGAACTCGAGCGCTTTCGAATAGTTCACTATTCTTCTTCAGGAGAATAAAGGTTGAAGAAAAATAGTGAAAATTATACGAAAGCGCTCGAGTTTTGGGTCTCGTTTGAAAACTATATAGTTTTGGTTAAACAGCCCCGTATTTGATATTACATTCACCATGCTTCACTGAAGGCTGCAGAAAACTTTCCTTTAATATCATACTATTCCTGCAACGAACATACTGAAGTCTCAGATTCCAACTCATCAGATTAAAGTAATGCTTCACATTCAAATTGCACAATTTGTTTTACATAATCAAACCTCTTCTGTTCGCTGCCTTTCCGGAAGAAAGATATATATATATATATTTGCTGTAATGCACCCTTTTAGCTTTTTTTTTTGTCACAACTTGCGTCGCACTGTTCAAGGGTCAACCTTAGCATCAGCGGTTTATTGAAGTTCTGCAGCACAGAAGCTTCTAGATTTACGTCTGTTTTTGAGTAAGTAAGCCTGGGGTACTTAAAATCTGAGCTGGAAAGCTTAGGGTTTTTTTGGGGGTCTCCTTTTGTCATCAGTCGTACTAATTTCATTTTATCTTTCAATTATTTTTGAAATTTAGTTCTTAATACTTTTGTTTTTGCAGGAATTTCTTACTGAATGGAACCTTTCTTATATAAAGATATCATACTTTGTGTTACTTCATCAGAAACTGTGCATCTTGGAGCCATACTTCGTACTATAAAATAGAAGAGTCATGTTAGAGCCACAGACTAAAGAAAAGCTTATCAGCTTTTTGCAAAAGCAAATATTGACAAACTATCAAGAGAAACGTTTTTGAACACTTTTACAACAGAAAATGAATAAACATGTGGGTTGCAACTTGATGTTGGACGTTGGTATAATATAGCCAAACCAGTACATCTAAAAACTATATCTCCCAGTTTTCAGAAATATAACTATAAATTATTAGATTCCAATTCACTTTTTAGAATTCAAACCAAACATACGATCTGCAAGATATTTTAAATGAATAAAGGTTTAAGATAGGCCTCATTACTGTATTTCATCCTGTACACTTTTTATTCTAATTTATGCAGAGTGATGTGTATATTTTAAAACACAAATTATTTCTTCCACTTTAAGGTAAACGTACTCAAATTGAAGCATTATATTTATGCATAAATGTACATAACATTTTTTCAAAATTAAAAAATAAATTGTTACAACTTTAAACATTCATTGCTGGAATCGAGGCTGTTTTACGTCTGTTATGCTTCAATATCAAAATCCATAAACAAGGCAATAAATTCGTAGCTAAAACAGGTGACCAGGAGTGAGATAATGGTTATCTTGCTTGGTACGGATTGGTTTATTCGTTGTTAAGCACAAACTACATAACGGACTATCTATGCTGTGCCCACCACGAGTATCGAAAACAAATTTTTAATGTTATAAGTCCTCTGAGTTATCGTTGAGCCACTGAGAGGACGGTACGGATCAAAAAGTTCAAGGTTCGATCAGCACTATACCCCTGCGCACACTGTGGTCTCAGCTGTGGTGTAGTGATATTCAATCTAGCTCTTCGATTATAGGTAGCTGTGTGTGTGACTGTTCCTGCTGACTGGTTTCCCTTCCTCTAATCAACAGTTCGAAATTAGTGATGGCTAAGCCTAATCTTTAGTGTGCCTCACCTGGCCTTTTAGCTCATGTGTCGCAGATTGAAAATACTAAATACGAAAAATTTCAGTGATCTACATAATTTAAATTAGTGTGATTGTATGATGCTGGAAATCAATAAGATTAATCAAAAAGTATAATTAAACTCAAAAATGAGCACAGTCTTTATATAAAAATTACTTTGTTGACCAGGAGACTGAGGCCAGAGCTTATCTCTAGCTGCGAAAGTGTTACTGAAGTTATAAACTGAAACTAAATAGTCAAAGAAAGGCAAATAGAAAATATAGTATATTTAATTATTTTACACAGTGAGTTTACATTATATAAATTAATATATATATTTATGTATGTTTTAGGCATTTCGGTTACTTTTTTTTCATGCCAATATTAGTTTGTTTGCTGGATGTCTTTAGAAATTTAGCTTACGACAGTTTTTTATCATAATAGCTAATGTGATCTAGGTTTCTAACAAATTTGATTTATATTGTGTAAAACGTATAGAGTATTTCCCGATGAATAAAAGTCATTTCACCACAACTTTTTATGCATAAAAGTAAGACAGACTTATTTAGCTTGAGATACAAAAAAATATTTTTAGTTTATTATATAGCAGAGTATAATATTTGTCTCTTTATTCAATTACTTTTATATCTATACATTTAATACTGCTTTAAGGTTGGCTTTTACCTAGCACCTGTAGTTGGAGACTTCGGTCATCACTACCCCAATTGTTTTTAGCTTGACACAAGTAGCTTCCCGAGTCGGCCCTGTTAGCCGAGTAGATGATGAGTTCTGACCTTGTGACGTCATCACTGGATATAGCGTCCAAAACATACCTAGTTTACAAAGAGACCAATCTTAATAAATTTTATTCATATTCACCATAGAATGATCATTTGAAAACTAAAACCACCGATTTAATCGTTTAACTTATAAGATACAAAACTCCAATTTTTTTTTATCACCCAGTTGTAAATGTGATATATGTTCTTTAGAAATTTTCGTAAGTTTTCAAGTAATATAAATATACCTTTGTTGACGTTCTATCTGGAGCTCCTGGTGATCCTTATACCAAACAAAATACACTGGCTTATCACCGTGGGCTTCACATGTGAGGCTCACGCTATTTCCTTCTTTCACAGTAAGTGACGTAAATTTTACTTCAAACGTAGGTGACGCTGTACAAATATAATTGGCGAAACAGGTGATTTTTGAAATCAATTACTTTTTTACATATCTAAATATTTTCCTTTTATTCTACATCCGTAATTAAAAGGAGAATTTTAAGAAAGGCTAGATTTGTAAAATTATTGTAATTTGAAAGTCCACTATGATAGTAGTGATATTAGTAAATATTTACTTAAAACAACCCCCCCCCCCAGTGGCACAGCGGTACGTCTGTGGACTTACAACGCTAGAAACCGAGTTTCGATACCCGTAGTGCTTAATTACAAACAAACTTAAAACAAAATATTAAAAATAAAAATTTAGTTCAAAAAGGGTGTCTTAAACATTTCTCAATGAGCTATCAGTTCTGTGCCCACTATAGGTATCGAAACCCGGTTTTTAGCTTATAAGTCCGCAGACTTACGGCTGTGCCACTGCGGGGCAACCATTTCTGAAATGAGTTAGTTATACACAACTAACATAATTTTAGGAGAACTGGAGGTAATTTACCATGAACATTAAGTTCAACGATGGTGCTTAATGAAGAATCAACTCCATTGCTGGCCTCACACATGTATTTGCCTTGATCGTTTTGCAACACCTGGTGGATGACTAGTGAACCATTGACTAAAGTCTGAATTCTGGCGCCGCTGATGACAGTATGATATTGCGTCGACAACTCATCTAATCGAAAGAAAAAAAATAAGTCGAATAAAAAGCGAACACGAAAGAATATGAGTATGTAATATGTACACCTCGAGATATTTGTGGATAATTTAAACAATTATTTTGTTTTTGCAAACGAGAGTGAATAGTATTATATTTTTACCATGATGAGAAATAAAATTTACGACTATAGGCGAATATTATGTCCTTATATTTTGGTGTTTCTAGCCTTTAATTGTTTTAATTTTCTAATGAAAGTAGATATACAAAAATTTTAAGATGAACAGTGTTAACTTGAAAATAATTTGTGTTTGTATCGTGTGGGCTGTAGATGGCGCCAGATGAATCAATTCGTATTAACATGCCGGCTGTACAACATCACTACGAAGTTTCTGTAACATTTAGAAATGAGTGCTACCATTTTTATTTATTTTTTTTTTTCAGAAAACCTCACTTTTTTGTGTGCGATTTCCCAACAAGGAAAGAAAAATTATACTGTGTATATGGAAGATTAAATTTATTTGCAGTTCCTATTTTCTATTTTAAATATTACTTTATAAAGAAAGAGGCATTACTTTTAAAGTGACCTTTCTTCAATAATTTCTGAAAACGAATATATTCAACTTTCAGTAAAACAACGTTTGGCTTAATATTCTTTCAATACATAATTCTGATTTTTGTTGCTTATAGGAAATCAGGAAAACACTATAAGTCAATCTAGTAAGCCAATCAGTCACGTTCATTACATACCTGTTGCTTTTTTCCATATCACACGTGGTTCTGGTCTTCCGAAAGCTTGACAGTGTAACATAGCGGAACTTCCGATAACAACGGATATGTCCATAGGCTCGACTTTCCAACGTGGTGGTGCTATGATGAATTTTTATATACTATATTTCATTATTTGATACATTTAATATGTTTCTCCTACTAAACATGACAAGATTTCACCGCTATTTAACTGCTAAAAACAAATTTTGTGTAGAAATATTATTGTTAAAAAATATACATACTGAATAATTTCCAGACTTCGGTTGTTTGAATGACAAAAGTTACTTTCATAGACGACAATCAACTTATCTGTCTTTCAGATATTTTATAGAATTCAGTCGTTAGTGATGTCTATAGCTCCTTAAAAGTATTAGTTATAGAAAGGTGAATTATATAGTGAAAATGACTTGAATGTAAATTAGCTCTAAAGTACAAATTAGCGCGGAAGGATGAAGCTTATGACAGTCCTCAAACAATTAGGTGCGGTTTTAGTTAATGAATTATAGATATTCAAAAATTACATCAAATTTAAGCTGTCGTGTGGCAAACGATAAAAATAAAAAGTATACTTGTTATCAACATTTGACTTAACGTACAATTTACAACCAAAGGTGAGGAGTAGTTCACAACTGCTGCTTCATTTGATGCAACACAAGTGTACGTGGCACTGTGATCTGACTGTAGCTTCTCGATGATTAATGAAGACATAAACATATTAGTCTGTTCCACTGATAGGTTCATTCTAGGTTCCAGTGTGACCCCATCTTTCAACCAAGTGATTTGAATCGGCGGGTCACCCTCTTGAACAATACACAATACACTGGTCCGAATGCCCTCTTTTGGAGCAGCAGGAAAGGAAAACGGTGTTATCACAGGCGGCACTAAAAGAAGTTTTATTTGAAATAATTAATAAAAAGTTGGGTAAAAAAGCTAAGTAACTAGATGTATTTCTGCAGGGACTTCGAAAGTGTTCTGTTTCAAGAGTAAATAAAACCAAAATTTATTTCTTGTTTTTGAAGTTCATATGTCATGCTGTGTTGTACCCTATAGAATATATAATTCTTCTCGTGATTCATGGCATTTTAATGACGTCACGACAGTAGAAATTGCAACGTTAACCATCCCTTATGTGAAATAATTTTAGTGTTTATTGACTAACTGACAGACAACACACTAATGTAGAGTGATGCGAGTGGTTAAAACAAGTGATCCCTCCAGACGGTTTTTGGCCACCTTTTGGGGAAATTACATAACAAGTCATTTTAAGCTCAACATTTTAGTTGTCTGGATATAAGTAATGGAACATTATAATCTAGATATGCATTTCATTCAATATTTCGAAATAATCAGCGGTGTGTGTTTTTCTTTGTATTTCACTTCCAATTCTTATGGAATTTTGAAAAAATAATTTCTTTTTGCACGCATATTTTCTTTTAACTTTATTCTCAAAACTTTTTTTTATTAGCTTTTTCATCTCCAATATTATTAATAAGCCCTCAGTTTCTTTCAATATGACTGTTTCTCTTACAGATTCATTATTTTGTTGTTCTGCTTTAAGCTTTTTTACTGTTTATTCATATTTATTTTAATTTCTAGCGGTAAACCACTGCTCTGTTTTTGTAAAATATGTGTTGTTTGTTCAATATACAACTTTTAAATAAACGAAATAGTTATGATACGTTGAAAAAAAAAAGAACTGTATAATTAATTTGAAAACGACTATCTAATCACATTTTCTGGTAAATATAAAACTGAAAATATGTTTTCAGTTAATATTTTCACACAACACACTGTTAACTATGAGTGATATGAAAGCAAGTACATATAGTTGAAAGATATACAGCTACACAAATATACTCTAAAATGTTTCCACATTTTAAGTCAGGTTTAAAACTATTAGACAAATATTGTAAATGAACAAGATCTCGCCAATTTACATACAGGTTTAAAACTATTAAATATATTTTAGACAAATATTGTAAGTGAACAAGGTCTCGCCAATTTACATACAGGTTTAAAACTATTAAATATATTTTAGACAAATATTGTAAGTGAACAAGGTCTCGTCAATTTACATACAGGTTTAAAACTATTAAATATATTTTAGACAAATATTGTAAGTGAACAAGGTCTCGTCAATTTACATACCCAGTATTCTTAAATGAAGTTCTTGTTCTGCTATTCGGCCATCCTCTCCTTTAGCTTTGCATGCGTATCTTCCCTGATCTTCCAGTCGATGGATCTTGCTAATCAAGAGTGTGCCGTTTGGAAACAGACTGTGTCTCCTTCCAAGTGGTAACTGTCGGGTACCTGGGAGGTAATTACTTAGTAAGTGGTAATAATGTGTTGAAAGTATGCTCTCCTTTAAAAACGCGAAAAAGAATTCATCTATAAATCATTATATTTATGAAAAATCAGACAATAAATTCTATCGGTAGAACAACTTTTTTTGCTAATAATAATCTAGAAATCACTTTTATTTATTCGAAAGTTATGTATTTCATATCAGTTATGTTACATTATTTACATAATGTGTGTACGAATTTGGTTAGTTCACAAATAAAGAATATTATGTTTTTAAATATTATGAAAGGCAATGCAGTTAGGAAGATTTTACTACAAGATAATTTTGTAGAAAAGTTATGGATAATCACCTCAATATTTTGCGATGACAACAGCTTGAAGTTCTACTTATATGAATATTACTGCGCTTTCTGTCTTTTTTTTCTCGTTCTCATTTGGAAGTACATATATTTAGTCTAGCTTTTGAAAACAGGTTATTTGAAAAATTTATTATCATCGTGCTTTTCAGATAATTGGAATTTAGCATAAGAAACAGAAACACATCTTCTATGTAAGAAATATAAACACATCTTCTATGTTAGATATCTAATAAATTTAAAAGTCAGTACAAGGAACCGCTCAATATATGTATATATATATACTAGTTAAACGTAGATATGTATTCGACATTTTCAGTAATAGATAAATTTAACCATGATGTAATACGAATATTCGGAACTGTAGTGAGTCGTGGAATTATATGCACTTAAACATATGTTAAATCTACAGTATTTTATTCCTGAATTTTGAACGACCTGAATACGGTCTTCATCGATCTAAGTTCGCCCGGACATAAGACCATTTGATTTCTTATTCTTATGCAATATTAGCATAAAACCATACATCACCCAAATAGGCTATTTCCCAAAATCTTTAAGCATTAACATTTTATTCTACACGCTTCTCAGAGATTTGTATCAGAAAAAAAGTTATTTTGATATAAGCATCTGTATCTTTTTGTTTTTCACTTCTTTCTGATGCTAGGTTTATGTAAATATCACCAGCCTTTCTTCTTTTAGAGCTGTAGTCTGAGAGTTGAAAAAATTACGAGCTTTAAAATACAATAAAACTTGAAAGAAAAACATATAGATAGACAGAAAAGCACAAATGAACAAACAAACTCAGACTTAATATAACTTGAGACACTAAAAACGTTACTAATAACTTGAGACACTAATAATAGAGCAAAACCTAAGTATTTTTCCATCCACAATTCTTTGAAACTGCCTATCTATCTTTTCCTTTATTTTCATTTTTAAAACCTCTGCCTGAAGAAACTGAAATCTTGATATTCACCACAGCCTAAAGTTTTAGAATCTAAAATTATGTTAAAGTATTGTGAAATACATTAACTAATAAAGTTGTAAAACAATTATTTTAAAATAAACAAGTAGTTTGTTAGATTAAATAACATTAACTACGCTTACCTTGGTGTAAAACCATTTAATTGAAAAGTTCGTCTTAAATAAATTATTTTGGTAATAGTTTTGTGAATTATTTCTTCTTAATTTTTGTTCAACCTGTATCATAAAATATCGAAATATAAAATAATATTAATTGTTTTTAACGTCAACCTTATTGACTATTACGTTAACACGTTAAAACAAGTTAAACAGTAAGGTGATGTTTAGTCTAAAATTTCTAGCTTATTGTCTTTTGTTTATTTTAATGATTTCTATTAAAATAGCAAAGAGCAAATCAGGCCTGTTGTATGATTGTAAGCTGAAGTTGCAGTTATGAGTTGGTAAAGGGAAATTATTGGCAAGAACGTTTTAAAGTGTATTTTATTTCTTAACTTCAAGCATTTTCCAATATCAAGATATCCTGTTTGATAATAGTTTGTTATGAATTTCGCGCAAAGCTACATGAGGGATATTTGCATCAGCTGTCCCTAATTTAGCAGTGTAAGACTATAGGGAAATCACCACCGCCAACTCTTGGGCTACTCCTTTACCAACAACAAAAAACGGGATTAACCATCACGAGCCACTGAAAGGACGAGCACGTTTGTATAACGGGAATTCGAACCCACGACCTGCAGACTACGAGTCGAGCTATGGTGTATCTCAAACTGTTATTATATTTCTATAAGAAATATAAAATTTAAATTGGTATCTTAAAAATAAGTTTCACACGCATCATTAAAAATATTTAAGATATAAATGTAAATTAAAGGTAGAATATTATGTTCACAGAACTTTTATAGCTGCCTGAGACTCTTCAGATTTGATAAAAAAAGTTTCAGATTTCATTATCCCCATTGATCACTGCTATGTGAGATATTTGAATATCTTAAGATTGTAAATAATAAACCAAACCTAAACCTTTTCATCATAGGCACATTTTGATTTTCAAATGTCAAAGACGAACAACTAAGTTTACACAGTCTTTTTAGCTCTCCCCACCCACTAAACAAAGACTTTTACTGTATGAAACTAAAGGAAACATATTTAGACCCATTTCTACCTGTTGCTATCTTGTTAAAGTGGCTGTTTAGGGTAATAATGGTACCATTTTTATTTCACTCAGATTACATTCAAAATTCCGTATTTTCTCAGGCCATGACAAGATGAGTATTTTGTATTTGTTTCATGCATGACAAGTTGGCGTTTCGTATTTCTTTCAGACTTTTACAGGATTATGCTTATATCGTCGTTTTGATATGACATATTTATGTCGCTAATTATATTTCAGCAAACGTAATGGTTATATAAGAAATATTTTATTTTAGTTTTAATGAATTATATTCAGCGAACTGATAAGTTTTAGTACTGAACTAAAACATCTTGGGCAGCCTCATTTAGCAATTAAAAGACCGATTTAAAAAAAAAACAATTTTTGCACGCTTCTGACTTTAAACTTGCAATTAACTAATTAAGAAAAAATTTAAAAAAATCTACAGTTTAGTATGACTATTAAAGTCTATTGGTTTTATTGCTGTTTAACTGGCTTTCAGCGTTTAATGCCGTAAAATTACCGTTTACGTATTACTTCAGAAATAGCATTTTAAATTGGCTTATTTGTCATAGCATTCAGCTCTGTTGAAGAGATTTGGCATTGAACAAAAGGCCTCCTGGAAAGCAACATGTACCTAAAAAAAACAGATTTCAAATGCTATTTTTCACACATCTGACTTCCTTGCCATGATGGACTAACTGAGAGGAATGCAGATAAATGATGTTTTGTCACGAATATCAGGCCAAATGGTAATTCCAACTTAAATTATCACAGAGCACTGTGACCATCATCTCAGATATGCATAATAACTGTAAAAATCAACTTACCCTATTATGTAACAACTTGATAACACAGTTAGCAAATGTTATACACTTTACAAATACTTTTCGAATTATTATTATTATTACTTTAAAACAAACAAATTAAACACACCTTTTTCCCATGTGATCTGTTTAATTGGATATCCTCCAACGGGGCAGTTGAGTAGCACGTTAGTACCGCCCACAACAGTTTTATTTTTCATTGGACGAATTACAGGAGGACCAGCGACATTTATACGTGCTTCGTGAGATACTACTCCATTATCGTTCGCTGCTGTACACTGGTAAATTCCACCATCTATGATTTTGATTCGAGTAAAGTTCACGAAGCTGATGACATCTCCATCTTTGCTAACATAATCTCCAACTCTGACTCTATTGCTATCCTGTACTGGTTCGAGATACGTCGACCATGTTATCTGGGGTAGAGGGTTTCCCGCTGCTATGCAGGTTAAAGAGACCTGGGACCCAGGATTTACAACTTGACTAGGAAAGCGTGATTTCAGTACAGGGGGTTTTGCTAGAGGGGAGGAACAGAAGGATGAAATGTTACATATTTTCATTGCCTGAGAGTAGAAGAAAGAACAAGTTGCTTTTATTAATATTTTTAAGTTATGATATAAAGATATTTCAATATAAATAGCTAATAATATGAGAGAATGTCGACGATCTGTTCAAGAAAACCTGCGAAAACCTATGGGCTTCAGGATTATTTGTAATGGGAATCCCTGTTAAAACTTTCACTGGTAACTTAATATACATATTTATAAATTATGTAATCATAACATTGCGCCGTTATTATATGTTTGGCGGTCTTCTTATTATTTTCATATATATGTGGGTTTATAGCTCTAAAAATTGAGTTTTTATACCCGCTGTGAGCACACCACAGATATTCCATTGTGTAGCTTTGCACTTAATGACAAAAATCTTATGGAACGTATGTGCTAGAGATGATAGTAATTTTGACATTAACTTTTACACAGTGCATGAATCTTTGGTGTACAATTATCTGTATACATATGAAAATTAGAATTGAATGAGATTCTAGAAAAGGGGTGACGAACCTCTGATGCATGTGTCAAAAGTGTCATGTTCACTTGAAAAAAGCACACACAATCGGCTTTCACAATAAGCACAAAATAATTCCCCCTATCTAAATATTGCAGGTGAGGTTGTGTGTTGAAGCAGTATTTCATTTAAACAGACCCTTTTTTAGAAAAGTGGGTAGTTTTTTGACGTGAATAATCTGCAACAATGCTGTGTGTTGTGTCTCATTCACAGTAATAAACCAAATAATACACTGCTGTAGCTAAACCCCAATATCACAAAACCTTCCTTTTTAAAGCAATGGTAAAAGTCACACTGAAACTTCTAGCGGTTTCTCACATTTAGGAAGTCATAAAATCCCTGACGAGTAAAAGCTTAACACTTAGTTGTAAAAGGGTTCATAACCCCTAATTCTGGAATACCCGTAGTTAAAGGTCGTGAACTAGAGACTGGGTTGAGATAATTTCAAAGTTTTTTAGCTAGACTTAAATCTAAGAGTTTGTTTGTTTGGTTTGAATTTCGCGCAAAGCTACACGAAAGCTATCTGCGCTAACCGTCCCTAATGTAGCAGTGAAAGGCTAGAGGGAAGGCAGCTAGTAATCACTACCCACCGCCAACTTTTGGGCTACTCTTTTACCAACGATTGGCCGTCACATTATAACGCCTCCACAGCTGAAAGGGCGAGCATGTTTGGTGGGACGGGGATTCGAACCTGCGACCCTCAGATTGCGAGTCGAGCGCCCTAACCACCTGGCGAAATTTAAGAGACTGAAGTTGAGTGAAGAATAATGAACGTGGGCAAAGATGTGAACGTGGTTGAAATAATACTGTCATTTTTTTAATGGCCAATGTTAAGTAATTCTACTCTTGACCCTTTTAATGTTACAAAGTACTGCGAAATCACATTCTACTGGTGTATATAAAAGTGAGACACACACGATTTTGTTCAAAACAATTGTAGCTATCACAATTTATAAAGGATAGAAGATGAAAATGAAATACTTATAACACTGAACTATAAAATGATATAAACAGTTAGATAAATTCGATAACGAGGAACCCACTTTGAGACTAATAATGGCTGGAGACGGCTTGAATGGGTAATGAAGAAA
>NW_013665799.1:743240-755886 GCF_000517525.1 Limulus polyphemus | reverse complement strand
AGTAGGGTTGTTTTGTTCAATTAAAATAGATTTCTTGATTTTTCGTTTGTTTATGTTGGGTTCTTTGTTTAAAATGACTGTGTTTTTAATAGATATACTATGTTTTTTTGAGTTGCAATGGTGAAAAACATAGGACGGTTTTTTTATTGTGTTCTGTCAATCTGGTTTTCAATTTTCTTCCTGTTTCTCCTATGTAGAATTCTGGCCAGTTATTACATGCAATAACAGTAACAGTTAAATTGATCAAACCATAAACAATTAGAGGAATAATCAGATATTGACATAAAGAGAGACAAATGACTCATGCCTAAATATTTAGATAAACAGTTGAGAAAGAAACGTTAATATGTAAATTGAGGGATTGACAAAAGCTTAATATCCTCAGACAGTTATATGATGGATGCAGCTCGATATATTGTTAGGTATACACAATAGAAATTTTTCAGAGAAGCCTCTTAAGAGCATTGTTAATATTTATACATCATTACTAAACGTAACAGTTAATCCATGACTTGGCAAAGTACCTACGTCCACAATAGATCAATAAAAAGGCTTACTTATCAGTCTGTTTTCAACAACTATAAAAGAGTTGAACTGTATTTTTACCTATAAAACGAGTTTCCTTTTAAGAAACACAGTGCATTTTCACAACTCAGAACAGATAGAGAAGTTCGACAAACTAATTTTATAGGTTAAAGCACAGAAAATAATTACCTGCAAGAGCTATTCTTTAATAATATTTTGAAGTGTGAGTCAGACTCTGTTATAAGATCATTTTATGGTTTGTAAGATCAAATAGAACACGCAAGAAAGCAGATCTCTCTTTTAATAAACTTAACAAAAAAAAATTAAAACAGAAAGGTTTTAGTACAGACTAGAAACCTAGATATAAACTTTAAAGATACCAACAAAACTGTTTAAAGAGCTATGGACAATTAGATAATCAAGTTAATTCCAATAATTAGATTTAACTTAAAAAATAAACATAATAGACGCTCAAACAGACAAAAAAGTTAATCTCGCCTTAGTTAAACCAGAGTATGAATCCTATAGTTACACAAATAAAAATGAAATGCTAATACAACATGCATTTAAGAAAGAAAGCTCGCTGAGATGTGAAAAAAGAAAGAAAAACACGCTGCTGTTCAGGAGAGGTCCATTTTTAACCTGACACGAGCAATGACAACGATCAATGTCATATGCGCCATAAGGATATCCATCATTTAAACCAAGTAGCCTCGGAGAACAACAGTCAGAAATACGATTTCTGTAATTAAGAGTGACTTTGACCAAGATATATCACAAGTTTACAGTTTGTATTTTTTCGAATTTCTAAAAGTTTGAAAAATAATAATTTACATTAAGTGCTTATATACATTTGACATTTTAACCTTTTCCATACGTACTACATTCCCTTAGAACATTTCTCTGACGAAAAAGGAACACGTTATTGGTGACTCTTTTTTTTTTGTAATTTCACACGAAACATTAGCTGCTCTTACATTGTTCTAACACAAACAAAACTATGTTTTATACCTGATATTATTCCCATAAGAGAAACTAGTGTGCAGAGGCTATACGGTATATTAGTATACCCATTACGGTATCAAAAGCGAAAACTCGAAAAAACGCCGATTTTAAGGTATCGATATCAGACTAAAAATCAAAATTCCTGAAAACACTGATTTTAAGATATCAAAATAAAACTATAAAACGGGTAAAAATAAACACCGATTAAAACATGAACACCGAAAAATAGAAGCCCTAGGTACAAACAGTAATTAAGTCTAGAGTAGTAATTTTCCCGAAAGGGGGCCGAAAGCTGCCTGGAGGGGTTACCTGTTATAATCACTAGCACTAATTACAATAGTGTGTTGTCTGTCAGCCACCAGTAGACACTAAATGGCGTCACTAAAGACGCTTAAGTTGCAATTTATATTGTGGTGACGTCAGTAAAACGTGCGCATGCCATGAATTACGAGAAGAATTATCTACTCTGTAAGCTATAACACAGCATGACATGTGAACTTCTAAAGCAAGAAATAAATATATTTATTACTCTTAATTTTGATTTTATTTACTCTTGAAACAGAACACTTTCGAGGACCCTGCGGAATTACATTTTAGTACAGTAATACTGGTTTGAAGTAGACATATGATCTATACGTACAACTGAATACATTGTAATACTGTATGTAACAAAATACAATATCGTGTACTAAATCTACATTATCATTATTAGCAACTCTGAAAAGTACCCGAAGTAAACAAATGGCACACATAACTTAGCAGTTTGTAACCGTGTAATTAGTTTCGTGGCAAATCAGAATATATTAATTAGCGGAACTAAGAAAACTAATAACAACTTGTAGACCATTATAAAAGAATTAAATTATTCTTTTTTCCCATTCCTCTTCTTTTCTTATTCCCCTAATTTATTTCCCATTTCCAGTTTCTTTCGCCCTCTCTCTCTTTTTCCGTTTATATATATTCTGTATCATAAGCTATCTAAATTAACTCGTCACCTCGGCTCACTACCCTTGTTCAGTCTTTATCATAAAAAAAGCGCCTAGTTTTAATTTAAAGTGGGTCTAGTGAACAATCTACAATATTTCACAAGGACGTGTACGCCAGTATAAAGAGTTGTAGTCTATATTCTCCCCTTCCCATTTTGTTTTATTAATTAGAGGAGGTTATATTTTATCAGGTAGGTGGTGTCACTGCCTATGTAGGAATGGCTCGGATTGTTCATAGAAAATAGAAGCTAGCAATGAGACTGATCACATCAATAACAGTTTGCCTCAAGGATAACCAATCTTCAACATCAACACTATGGATCCATCTTATATTGATAGTCCAACCAGATGTCGGGTGATAACCTTTGCTCATGACATTCTGGTGTACAGCAGAGATTCTAGTAAAGCTGAAATCGAAAACAAGGTGCAACCATTTCTTATCAGGTAAGAAAATGGTGCAATGACACAGGAATGGTAAACAATGCCACCAAAGCCACAGTCGTGTTGTGTCGAATCAATATCAGACATGCTGATGGGGGTAAACCATCATCATCTGTTATAGTCATTGCCATTCCTCTGAAAGAAGCAATAAATTAACTGAGGGTAGCCTGTGATAGACAATTCAACCTCGCCAGCCACATTATCACTATGATAACAAGAGTTACAAAATGCATCAATGTACCAAAAGTTGCAGCAGGAAATAAAGCTAAAGAATGTCACCTGCTTAAGCTTTACTAGCCTTATCGGCACTGTCCTGGATTAAGCACAACTATTTACCAGCTAGATAAGATTGGAAAGATACAAAACATTGTCTGTTTAATAACGATCACTTCAGCCATCCCCATCAAGGCCCTATTACACCCCACAAGCTTCAGCTTCATCACAAAGCATCAATAGCACTTACAAACAAAACTATTTATAGAGACTTGCAGAGTAATGACCATGTATTTTATCACTGTGCCACTGCCTTTCAAACTGAGAAATTCTAGCTTCACAATGACCTTGCAGACACCAAACAATCAGTATATTGTCTATAAGGTGCCTCAGGAGATAGTCATCGGTGGACAGATGCTACACAGCTACCACTGAGATAATTGGTCCTCATCAGATCTCAGTTGTCTCCGATGTAGAACAAATGGTCTAAGGTTATTTGTAAGTCATTTAGGGTTGGGTGATCATTTGCTATCATTGAGCTTTTTCTAATCCGGGGTTGAAGGTGTGAACATCCTGTAGTAATAATAGAGAAATCATTACATGAAATGGTTGTGACCTGTGAATGAACAGCTGAGAAGCTGAGTTTAAATAATGTACAGCCTCTGGATCACTCAATGTAATAAACCACAAATATACACTGCCATCAACATAATATTTACACCTGATTCTCAGATTTTACTGCATAAAACTCAGAAATGTTGGTATCCAGATTATGGCAAAAAGCAAAGTAACTGTAAAGTAAGGCCATCGCCTGGATTTATGTGCCAAATCATGCATGGGTAAAGCTAAACGAGAAACCTGACAAGAGCACAAGAGAAGTCTCTATATCAAGTCTAGAACAACTCTACTGGCAAGATAATGACCTCCTCTGCCATAGTAAGGCAAACAAGGCAACCATGGAAGGTCTTCAAAAATATTTAGGAGAAATGAGACTGCTGGAAAAATAATACTTATGGTGTAGATAGGGAAAAAATACAGATAAGGAAGGGACTGTCACCTACTACTCAACTCAACCCAAGTAAAGGATTATGAGATATCACACTAAGACTTTAGTCTAACTTGAAGATATTGAACACATACAATCCTATACGTCATTATTATGTACATATATTTTGTCTCCTACCCGCTCCAGCAGTCAGAATGTTTAAATGACACCAGAGGCTGACCATCCCTAAATTTTGTAAGTATTCAGTAAAACTGCACAGTATGTGAGTGTGTGAGTAATTTTTTGTTTTACTTGTCTTATACTTGAGTATTTAAGATGGCTATTGGGAGCATTGACCCTTCAACAACACCAGGGCCATGTTGCTAGACGATATAATAGGATTAGGGCAGGAGGCATGTTGCTATGTGTACATTGCTAGGTTGTATAATACATCAGCAACACCAGGGGCGCATTACTATGGGCAGAATACTAGGTGCCACAAGATGGCGGATTTCTAACATTTATCTTTTTCATAATATTTCATTCGAACTATAGTCTCTGTTTTATAATTAATTATCATCGAAACATTCTGGGATACGTAGAGAAAGACGACTTTATCAGAATAGTGTGCATGTATCCTACTTTTGGGGATATGAAGAACAAACAAAATCTGTAAAATAACTGTGAGAAGAATAAGAAAGTTGTTGACAAAATATTTCAAGTTATTGTTTCTTACAATAAAATACAAGTGCATATAGATTATTTCAAATTTTATAAACTCATGTTTGTTTACTTCTGCCTCCCAACGGCCGTCTTAACTACTGAAGTATAAAACAAGTAAAGAAAAACATTATTCACACACATACTGTGCAGTTTTATTGAACACCGTATAGATAGACAACTGGATGGGACAAGTCAAAAGAAGCTTATTTTAAAACACGTATTACATGAAAGAAAACCAAATTATATAAACTCAGTTATTTATGGGGTACTAGCATAGTATAACTGCAAATATAGTTTCAAAAAAATGTTTAATTGCGAGGAGTAAGTCTTAAAAGTAGTACAAGTAAAAAAGAAATGAAATTACGGCAATGAATAGAAGGTTGAATCTACAGTAAGTTCACATGTTGAGTAACAAAACATACAAGGCTCTACTGGTTACAAGAATGAGACCAGATCGAAATGGTTGTTATAAGAATTTGTTTTTTTTTACATAAAGCCAAATTCTGTGGGAGTCTTGATCACAAAAGGTAAAATGTTGCACAAAGTAGCTTCCCATCTATCCAACAGTGTACTTATACATAGGTTGTCTCTTTTAATTGTTAGTCTACTTGACTAATAATACTAGAACAGACTTCTATTTCTAGTATAAATGAAGTAATTATTAACAACATAAACTCCCCACACCTGAAATGATAAGACTTGCGGCACCTTGGGCTGACTCTTCGGCGTTTTTCACATAGCATTGATACATTCCACCGTCTTGTTGTCTTGTTGGATTGATATATAGACTCTCTGGACTCGGAAACATAATCCTCCGATCCGCCATCAGAGGACGCTCGTCTTTCCACCAGCTTACTGAGAGTATTGGGTAGCCTTTTACCGTACAGTTTATTACAGCTGGATTTCCTGAATCAACTTCCTGGTAGTCAGGGTGGATAAGCACCTCTAATGTTGCTTGAAGACAAAGAAAGTAATAAATATCCTTAAAACTGCATATTCAAATACATTTGTATAGTAAAATTAAAGTTTCGCATAGTACCGTGAACATATAATCAATAGATTCTGATCAAAGCAAGCTACCTATTTATGACGGAATAAAAACTTAATCTAGTAAATATTGTAATAAATTAATATACCAGACTAACTAGGAGTATGCAATGTCAAAAAATATTTTTATAATGATAAAAATATTTTAATCTATGATTTAAGTACCTTCATACTTATGACTATTATTGGCCGTAATCCCAACAATATCTCACGAGGTTCGGCAAATTTAAGAGATGCAGGTTATTTCCAAGTTCAACAATAATCCAAATAATAATTATAATAATATATTAAATGAATATTAGTAAACAACTGTTTTATATACATTAAACATTTGATCTCTGCTATTAAATAAACTAAAGTTAGGGAACAAATGGAAAATAATTTACTTGATAGACACATTAGAAATAATTGCTTGCTTCTCGTTATTTGCTATGTTTTCTGTCCCATTTTATGTTCATTGCACAAAGAGAAAAACAAAAATAAATCCAACAAACCCGAAAACTATAGTTTAGTTATAGCGAATAGAATAGCTCGAGTTATTAGAAAATGCCTTTTTAGCAGGAAATACGTGGATAACTAAATAGCTCAGTCGATAAGAGCATTTGTTTGGCGTTCAAGAGATACTGAACTATCTTATGAAATGCTGTTCGTTCTAAGTATATGAAAGTATATTAAAGTATTTTATGACGAGTTTCTGCAACCAGCGGCCGCCTGACTTCACATAATTGTCTTCTAGGTAGAAAACAGCCATCATTTATTTATCGAAAAAAGAAAAAAATAATTTGCTAGACGTGTGTGATTGGCGTATTTTGGCACTTCAAACGACCACTAAATAACGTTTGTATACTGTTCATCTCATACACTCGTTTTGCTCACTTGTAAAAAATAGAAATAAAAACAAATTTAGGTAGATGGTTACCAAACATTTTGGGAATGAATTTTATGTGGTAACTTTATAAATAAATGAAAATTTCTGAATAAAAAATTTACTACAAAACAAAAGAAGTCTCAGTGAAGAAGAAACTATAACCATCTCACAATTCAAAAAGCTTTGAATATTGAACGGTATGCAAGAAGTAATGTTATAAACACAGCTTTAGAATATTATTTTGTGGCACAAATCAAGGCTAATCTCACGAAATAACGCTTCGAAAGAAAATATACACAAACAAATTAAGTTCTTATGTTGATGTGTATTATTCAAAATTCAATATTATATATGAATGAGTTATAAATTTTCCATTACAGTTGTAAGTTAAGTATGATTCAGAAAAGTTTCTATATTTGTTTACACTGCCTAGGATTTTGTAGTTTGTATGTATTATTAACTTACCTATAACATCAAGTTGGACGTCTCTTCTTTCTTGTCCAACATCATTACTGGCCATACAGAAATAGAGCCCAGCATCCTTAACGGTCACTCGTCGAATAATTAGTGTTCCATCAACCTGGTCAATGCGTTGATCCTTGTCTATGATGGTCATATGACCATTGTCCGAAACGTACCATGCATAACGTGGTGTTGGATAGCCATGAGCCAGGCAAGGTAAACTGACAGTTGACCCTTCTTTAGTTCGAACATTTTTATCAAAATGGACGAATAATGGAGCTTGAGTGGTGTGTGATTCTGCGATCGTGGAGAAAGGAATGTTACAGGAGTTTTTATTAGAAAACTGTAAAATAGAAATTCAATGTAATACGTTTTATGTGACCTTTTCACAACACTCATACAAATAATAATAATAATATTTCGCGTATATTATTTCTTCTTATTTTGTCAAAACTTTTGACATCCTAAAATTAAAACGGCTTGGGATAAGCAATGAAACATAGGTGTTTCCGTCTGATTTATTTTATAGTAGTATTTCCGTTATACGATAGAGTAAGAGCTTTAACGAGGGACATATTTCATAGCCAAGGACTCTATATTTGCTGCCACAGAAGCTACGTTTGTTTTTATCATATTTCATTATTGTTTTTATGAGAATTGTTTCAAAATCATGTATTTTTTCAAGTGACATAATTTAATAGTATGTTTAATTTTTATGAGTAACTAAATAGCAGTAAATACAGACGACTTACTATGACTTGAATGAGTTTGAAGCTGTTTATTAGATATTTATGATGGTATATTTTTGGTGTAAATCACTGTTTTATTATACAATTCCTAAAACAAACAAAACTCTTGTATAACTTACTAGTGGTTATTGATAAGAGAGCCCCCCAGTGGCACAGCGGTATGTCTGCGGACTTACAACGCTAGAATCCGGGTTTCGATACCCGTGGTGGGCAGAGCACAGATAGCCCATTGTGTAGCTTTGTGCTTAATTACAAAACATAAACATAAACATTGATAAAAGAAAAGCATGAAACATGTATTCAGCCACCATTGCTATTTGTGGGAATTAGTGACCTATAAATACATTTTTAAGTATACTTTTTAAAAAATACACGTAAACGAAATGGATTGTTTATGAAGATTACAGAACTCATAAGAAAGTTACACTTCAAATTAGAAAACTTAAAACTTATTATTTCTATAATCAGATATGATTGTTTTATACTAAGTCATATGTCTTTTAAAGTTCAGTACACGAGTTAAATTTATGTATAATAACTATTTAAACATGCCAAACTGCTTTACTATAGTTACTACTTAACACTTAGAATTTTATTGTTTTTGAATTATCAATAATAAAAACCAAATGACATATATAGTATGCATCAAGGGGTACTAAACTTATCTAGTTTACACCAAAACATTATCATTATGGTTGAGCTATAAAAAATAGATATTTGGAAAAGCACGAATATAACACTCTATTGGTCTTCCTCATTAATGTAACAAAACAGCGATCTTGTTTTTTGTTGTGCGATAAGGAAGTACAAGCATGCTTTGATATAAGAATCTAACTGTAGAGTTCAGTTAATATTCTACTAGTTTCATTAAAACTCCCAGATCCGTTTAAAAGAAACACAACTTTCAATGTATCTGGTGCCGACTACAATGTTATGTTTAAAACATTGATCTTGTTTTTCGCTGTGGCAATTACATGCAGTAGTGAAACAGGCAGCATTTGCAATGAACTTACGAATGTGTGTTTAACATTAAATGTACTATGTATAACAATTTTGCACTTATTCGGAATGAATCAGAAAAGCATTCACTTACAATAAATATGTGATCAGAAAGCTGCGAGAATAGGGTTTGTTAGTAAATATACCCAGTTTATTATGGGTGATTTGCTAGACTGTCTAGGCAGAAAACGCAAGTAGAAGTAATATAGGGAAGAGAAAAGAAAAACGAATTCAATACTTTTCAGCTGACACTCAAACACTTTAGCTTGCGAATCCATAGCAAGTATACAACAGCTTAGTGATTAAAATACTGACAACCCAAGATCCCATAGGCATTTAAGGGTATGTTAAAGGGTATGTCTAAGGCGAGCATTTTTCTTATTATTCCGTTTATACTTTTCTAAAAGTCCTGAAGAGGCAGATGTGACCAGAGCTGACCAAGATCAGAAGAACGTGATGACAAAACAAAGAAGAAATCTCGCTTCTCAACGTTACTTTTGATAAATTTAACTCAGACGGAAATAACATAACTTAAAAAAATCACTATTTGATCAAACCCATTAATTATTAAGAATATTGATAAATAAAAAATAATTTTTCATGTGGTTTTAAGTATACGTATACTCAGTAATAAGCATCTTACTTTTACAGTTTCTGTACAGCGTTAAGTTATAAACGGTTCTCTTGGAACAATATAATATTTCTAGCAAGGATATAGACACATAGGAATTTATTTTGATCTTTCTTTATACTTGTTTATCAAACGTTTACAGATACATATTTATGTATAAGTTTATAATTTCATCCAGTGAATGTTTAATGCCTTTTTCGAAGTTTTAAGAAAGTTTGTATTTGAAGAAAAATACCCTTTATCACCAAACACTTTTTTTCTTTTGCTTGTTATGGTAAAAATATACCTGTTTGTATAACTGTGCCTACATAACGCTACTGTTTCGATCAACATGATTTACATATGATTAATGTCAATATAATCCATATTTATTCTAAATATACTGAATAAGGAGGTGGGTGCCTCAAACTAAGCTACATCATTTTCCAAGTTTCATTACAATACACAATATTTTCCGCCCTGTAAGTGCACAAAAGGACGCTTTTTAGCACTGATTTGTCTACTGAAATTGATGAGTTTCTCGAAACAAGCAGTACACGAGTATGTGTTTACATTAGTGAAACACGCAAGGAAAAGCAACTGTTCGAGATTCATTTAGCACGCTGGGCGGAACCACGAACGAAAAGGTAATATTCATCTTTTCTCGTGGCTAGTGAAACAAACAGGAACTCTCGCTTTCTCGAAGAAAATAACATGTATTACGTTTCTATATTAAAAATATTATGGAATTCCCACGAATAGTATACAGTATGTATGGGTTCTTATACAAGACTCCATTATTTAATACACGATTTGTTTCTCGTTTACGTGCATTCAAAAATCCCACAATTAGGTGCTCACGTTTAATATTTTTATATCGTAACCAGTTAAAAATGACTCCTTCTGAGTAACTCTAACAAAATATATTGTGTATTATTTACATTTTGCAACAAGATAAATTTATGTGTAACTGTTGTGCTCGAAGCATCTTGCTGATGGGCATACACGACCATTATAACTGAAGCGTGTTACCTCAGTAGATGTTCTTCACATATCCAATAGGTAAAAACTATTTTAATATTCAGTAGAATTGAAACTGTTTGGTATCTGCATTCTAGGCCTATTATATTATATATGCTTTGGCTGGTGATTGTTGTTTGCATATTTTTACTAGCATCTAATATTATTTTTTCAACTTTGACATCAACTTGAACAACACACCATAATTTGCCAGGTCATGTTTCGTCTTGAGAATCGCTAAACCTGACACAACTCAAGACCAGAGACGTAGCTGTTTTATCTATACCTGAAAATAAAAAAATACCCCTTGAAAGTACTTTTAAGTACTAAAAACTTAGCAGCATGATTTCATATTTTGTGCTAAAAATGTGTGCAATTAACATTTAACTCCGATTTATATGCCGTAAGAATATGACAAAAAGGCTTTTCATCGGATACAACAAATCATTAGATTAGAGTCTTTAGATTGCCTGGGACAAGATAGTCAACGTTTAAGTTCAAGAATTATTCAAAGGTACTGTTATGAAAGAGTAAAACGTAACTCTACGAATAAAGTTCTATAAACAACTTGATATTGATTTAGTTTATCACGATTATCTGTTTTTCTTGGTATTACGGATTTGGTTAGTTTTTGTTTCTTGTATCATTAATTAGTGCCTGAGGGTTATGATAACTACTGAGTTTTTTATTAGAAAATGATTTACACTACATAAAATTACTTATACTGGATATCATAGAATATAACGGTTAATATATCGTCCACTAATTGTAACTTGAGAAACACATATTTGCACTAAATGTTCTGGGGTTTGCAGCTTGCAATCTCTGTTGAATTTAGTTAATATTTTAATTCTGAAAATTAGAAGTAAATGTGAAGCTCAACCTATCATTCGATTTGATGCTTGCTACTGAGTTATTCAGGTTTCGGAATTTCCACTCCTCATCAGAAACCTAGGACAAAGGCAAATTAAAAAACAAACAAACAAACTAGTATAATAGTTGACTGCATATTATATGTATTAGCATAAATGGTCCCTCTCACGAATCACAGAGGCACCAATGTACCGATCAAGTTTCTCCATTATCCCAAATTACTTCTATAACAACCCCAAGGGAATTCACACCCGAAAACAAACCCTGTAGTACTTGAGATTGTGTCCCATGTCTAGTCCCGCTAACTTATGAATAGAGGTATAACACAGTTTCAAATATAGTACCTGCTGGATTTCGAGAGGGGGCCAGGAACACAAAATTCATGCCAGGTTCTGGTTCACTGACACTGAAAACCTGCTCCTAAATCAAATATAGTTAGGTGATCTTCTAGGTGCATTTTAGCCCGTTAGATATACATGACTATTTAAGTTTAATGCGAGTGTTATGACTCAGATGGTTTTAAGTATAGCACCAGTGTTAAATTTAGTTATTTTTAGAAGCGACTGTTTATCGAAGGTTTGTTTAAGTAACTGTTTTCTAACCATACGTTGTGTAGTTCATCTGTTGCGAATTGGGGATTGTTGTATTATTGCATCATGTTACTGGAATCTTGCATCATAATATCTCTTAGGGTGTGGAACTTTCTAGGCCGCCTCTGTCGAGCTATAAATATGTGTCCAAAATGTACCTCGAGTTAGTTAGAATGATCTAGACTGCGTGATTGTGAGCTTAGCCATAACGAGCGTATAGTGGCGATTTATAAATTGAAAATATTACAGATGATATTGAAATAACAAAGTAGAGAAGAAATAATTCGTCTCATTGAATTGTGTTCTAAAGTAACTGAACCAGACTGTGTGGACTTTGACGAAGAAGAGACAATTCTTTAAAGCTCTGGATATGACTGTGGTAACCAACAGTTATAGTGGTGACTTTAAAATAAAATTATTAGAGACTGTATTGTAAAAACAGAGTAGAGAAAAAGAATTCATCTTATCAAAGTGTGTTTTAAAGTAACTGAACCAAGCTGTGTGGACTTTGACGAAAAATATACAATTATTTATAGCTCTGGATACAACT
>NW_013665799.1:716062-743044 GCF_000517525.1 Limulus polyphemus | reverse complement strand
TTGGGTACTGTTTGTCTATTGATGAAATGTGTCGCCAATACGTCACAGACACCTATTGTAAAGAATCCGGCTCATACATAAAAACCTGACATAGCCTCTTTTGGTATTCCTACACCATATAGATAAGACCACTTCCGGGCCACGCCGAGTCCGTCTGCCAAGTTTAGTTCTCCTTGCTCCACAACTGATTGATGACGTTGTATTACACTTAATAGTGTTTGAAGTTGTCTTGTAATCACCACAGTGAATGAATATTTATATATGTTATTGTTCTATTAATGATGTTCAAAAAACACGTAGGTTCAAGAAGTCTTGATAGAAATGAATAAAAATCCCATAACCCGAGAGCTTTCGAAAGGTCCACCTTTCGAAAGCACTCCGGTTATAGGTTTTTTATTCATTTATATCAAGTTATTGTTCTAAATATTTCTGCAGACGAACTATTTAAAACAACAAAAATAGATATGAAGTCCAATCTATTATTCAATATTTCACTTGTAACCGAGATTTACTGGTTTTGGGGAATTCCATTATGTTCCTGTGGTGAGTAAAAGACAATTGAAAACATTTCACTTGTAACTGAGATTTACCAGTTTTGGGGAATTCCATTATGTTCCTGTGGTGAGTAAAAGACAATTGAAAACATTTTACTTGTAATTCCTGATAGTTAGTATAATGGAACAGAAACATTAAATACAGGTTTTTCTACCATAACTTTTATACATCAATAAGTAGCTCGCTATATAATTGAAAGAATGAGGGATTATTTTTTTCTCTTTGGCACCGAACTCTGTCTTTAATAGGAGTGTTAAAACTTAGAAGTTTTTTTTTGTGTGTGTGTACAAAACTTGAAGATAGCTTTTATATGCGGAAACATCTGTTAGCTGATACCTTCATAATAGACACCCAGTTTAAGAGATCGAAATGTCATGTCTGAAAGAAATAAGGTATCGAGTCGTTGCAGTTGGGTAATAGAAATATGAAATATTTTCACAAAAACACAGTTATATAGGCCCAAAGTCAGTCTACTAAACCTACCTTAAACAGGTATCTAAGATTTCTACTTGTTTTTATTTGTTTATAACCGTATTAAATCATTTTATTCTACCTAATGCTTATTGTCTAATATTCTTTAATTTGTTACATTTTCTGCTTTGATTACATTTTAATTAACACTCTTCTGGCTTGAGTTCAGGTTTAATTCAGCTGACACTGTTTTGTTTTTTTCATGGTATATTATTTTTTTTTAAATAAAGTTCATGAAATATTAGCTGACAAACGATCGTCTAATGCAGAGGAAAGTGTAAGCACGATGTAAAATAAATGAATGCTGTGAAAACATAAATAAATCTAACCTCATATAATTAGTGACAAGGTCTAACTCTCATCCTTCGTACATAGTTATGTGTAACATCATTTTTGGATTTATTCGTGAAAATGATATGCACATTTAATGAGATAATTAACACAACTGTTATGCCCAAACATTCATTACTAATCCAGATTAAATTAAAATTGTATGTTATCTATGTATTTTAAAATATGTTCCCAGTGTTTTATGTACTGAGCATGTAAGCTCCTTTTACTTTTTTATTTGTACTAATGAAATACATTTCTGTTTACTCATAGTAAATACATAGCAATTCAGTTAGTTCTGTATGTTAATTCTAGTAATAAACGACCTTATAACACCAAATTTGTTATTTTTTCTGTAATTGAACACTCAACGTTTCGCTTTACAGCTTTTTAAGGAGAGTTTCACTGAAACACAAACCCCCTAACTGATAGTACATAGCTTCAGTTGGTTTAAATAGTCAATTCTAATAGCATATACATCGTGTTTGACATGTTAAGTAGTAAAGCTTATTATTGAAAGAATTATATTGTTGATAGAATAAATTGCTACCTGTAATAAACAAACATTCTCTCTAACTTACAGATTGCAATAACAAAAGTTTAGATGAAAAATAAAATAATTATACTTATAGACACCATCCTTTGTCCATGCTCATTTGTGGTCATAGTTGTTCGATGAGAAGAGCTTCTTTCAGTCTATTTTATGGCATTTGTAAGGATTTGTATAGATAATAGTATATTCTTGTTAGGAGTTATTTGTCTATGGCTGGTTACAAAATTATCTGAAACTGCGCTTCTTTCGTGTTGTAGTTTATAAAGAGAGTCAATATGTTCTTTTAACCTTGTGTGTAGAGTTCTTCCGGTTTCACCAATATATGTGTGATGACAGATGTTACATATAAGTTGGTAAACAACATTGGAGGGAAAGACACCCATTTTTTGCTGCAAACCCACTTATACAAGACAGCTGGCTTTAATACATTGTAGGGTAGTGTACTGAGATTTTGAATGTTGGCTTCTGAGGGTTGGACCTGGCCGTTCTATAACTTTAATCGGCAGTTTAGATGTCCTGATAATAATTTTTATTTCTTAGAGATAGTTTCGTAAATTAGAGGTACAATAAAAGTAATATTTTATGAGATATGTTTTTCTTCTTCCTGGTTTATTTGTGTTTTTTATATTGGAAGTGCGATACTAATTTTTGTGCGTCATGTTCTGTGAAGGTTTGCTCGACGTAAAAAGGTGGATATTCGTTGCTCAAAATAATTATTTGAGTTCAGAGTGTGTGGGTTTTTTCATTACAATTGAGATCGAGTCTTTTTAATTACAATAATTGCATCTTTCTTGGAAGCTTTTGGATGATGAGAGTTGATGTCAAGAAAAAGAAGTTTTTTTCAAAGGTTTGAGAAATAATGTAGATTATATATTATTGTCATTATCAATCATTAAGGTAACATCAAGAAAAGCTATGCTCTTGTTGTTATTCGATTGATTAAGGGTTTATGGAATTTAGAAAGTCTAGATATTTGATTAAAAAAGGAAGACTGTGGTTCCATAGGCCAAACACGTCATTGATGTAGCTAAGCCACAAATCAGGGCCGGTGTTGGTCTCATGAAGCCACTGCCGTTGTTTCAAAAACAATATTATGGCATAAATAACAGCGACTATATTACCCATTGAGACACCACTTATATAGTTTGTTTTCAAAACGAAAATATCCATTGTGAAGGACGAAATGTAAGATTTCTCTAACAGTGTCTGTTATGAGTTAGTACATCTCCAAATTGTTTAAGTTATTCAATATGCATTCACACACAGCATTGATGCCTTCTTCTGTCTTTATAGATGGGTAGAGAGCTACAACGTCTAATGTAAATAGTATTGTTGTGTAGGTCTTGTGTGTTTTTCAAGTGTGTTGGAACGCAATATAGTAATGGCACAAAATTGTACGCCTAAGCGAAGATAGGTTTTCAGGGCCTCTGCCATATACTGATACTATGGGTCTTAGTGGCATAACCGGTTTATGTTCTTTTTTTAAACAGTATAATTCTGGAATGTGACTCTTAGAGGGTTTAAGTTCATCTAGAATCTTCTTAGTGAGGTTACATGTTTTCGTAAGTTCATAGATAATCTATTTTACTTTTGTCTCTGTTTTTTTAGTGAGGGTCACTGTTAAGTATTTGAGATTTATCCTCGTCTTTAAGTTGAACAAATATTTTTTGTTCGTAAATGTTACTGCTCACAACCTCATAACCTTTGCATTTGATGATGATGATGTTATTAACTTTTTAAAAGGCAATTGTTCTTGGAGATATAAGTAAGGCTTTGTCTGATTAATTTTATGTCTTTTTAAAATGTTCCTGATCTTTTCCCTCACATCCGAGATTTTCGTTTTGCTATCTTTATTAGCATGAGGAGGTTGTCGTTTGTTCATAGCATGTTTATTAAGACATTTGGAAGCTGCGTGACTTGTTGCATCTGTAGTGGAACAAATTTCAGGAATGGGTTTAATGTGCGAACTTATGTTATCATTTTCGATGTTAACTGTAGTAGAGGTTGATTCGATGATATTGTGATGTATAAGACAGTTGTTTTCGCTGTTGTAGTACTTTGGAGATGTAATCATTTCTCTATTTTTATAGAGATGGTGTCATCAAATAGAATAAAAAGTTTGTTCAAGGAAAGCCAATGTATTCAAACACGCTTGGTTGGAAAGTTTAGTTGTTACCGCAAAAACTAGGAGAACCTTTAGCTAGTAGGTTCAAAGAGGACATTGAGATCGCTAGGTCATTTTCTTCTGTTATATATATATATATATTTGCTGTTGTCACGTTTTTTTTTGGTCGTTATTAACATTTGGGATGGAAGTCTCTGATTTGGTCGTTCATTCATTATATATACTTCTCCATTTTTTGTAAAGCGAAACGTTGAGTGTCCATTCAAAGAACGAATAAATTTGATGTTCTAAAGTCATTTATTCCTAGAATTGAAATATATTTTATACTCCAATGTGCACTACAGAAATACAGTAGTTCTGTATGTTATAGTTAGCATTTATCAGAACTTTGGTTATTCTCAAGTAACGAAAATAAAATTTACATATTACAAGATTGATTAACAAAACACCAATGCTACATGATCAGAGTATGTATAATTCTTTCGCTATTGCTTTATTGTCTACTAGATATGTTCTTTGGAACAGTTTCAGCAGTTTGGTTAATTTTGTTAAGAGCTGTAGAAACTACACGTTTTAAGTTTTATTATTTTACTTGTATGTTAATATTTCATTTATTTACTTTTGTTAGGCATATTACCGGTAGCTCAGCGGCAATTTAAGGGATTATGATGCTAAAATTCGACGTTCAATCTCTGCGGCAGACAAAGCACAGATTGTCAATAATGTAGCTTTGCGCTATAACAAATAATTAACTTTAGGCATAAAATTATGAAATTAGGCTATGTTTATTCTCTGTGTTCTTAAGGTAAAATATTTAGCTTATAATGCGTTATGCAACACTTGGGCCTAGTGGTTAGCATACAGTACTGTGAATCTACGGCCCAATGGTCGCGTCCCATTACCACAGAACAAATAATAAAATATAGCACTCCATACTGTGGGGCCGTGGGTGTGTTACACAGGTGACAGTCAAATCCCACTGTTCGGTCATACAAGAGGAGCTCAAGAGTTGGCAGTGGGTGTGTTGAATAGATGCGTTATTTTATATATCTGTTAAATCAAAATTCGGGTGGTTAGCGCAGATACCTGTTGAGTAGCTTTTCCGAAACAAAAGGAAACAGTTACTTACTAAGTAAATAACACATTTTTATGCTTATCTGTCACACAAAAATATTTAAACTGATTGGGCGATTTTTCGAAATATACTTCACTCTTTTTTTCATGAATTTACCCACGATTTTATAGAGTTGAAAGAGACATGTTTATGTCCTAAAGTCTGATGGACATGGATAATACAAATTATTTATAATTTATGTCTTAAAGTTTGATGGATATGGATGATACATGATGGACATGTTTACATTTTAAGCAAGTAGCACATAACTTTTTTATTAGTAACAACTAAATAATATTGGGTATTTCTCTGCAATTATTTACGAAGTAATCTGTTTTGATTAACTTTCTGTAGCCACCTTTGTGGTGTTCACACTTGAAATATTGTAATAATAATTCTGCATTCACTAAAGAGTCCGAGTGGCTATTTTAATTTTAACATATATGAGGACTAGAATGACTGAAGAAATTATTTTTATGAATAGATTTAGTGGTTATGTTACTGTGCTGAGCTACAAATTCGAGGAGCAGTGTTTCGCAGTTGCTGTAAAATTAAGCTTCGCATTTTGAGTCTGCGAGTGCATTATGAGAGTAACGGTCAAATTCCACTATTTGATTAGAGTAATCAACATTTGGCGGTAGACACAGTTGACTTCCTTTCCCTCTTGTCTATCAGTTCAGTGACAGCTAGCGCTGATAACCCTTCCATAGCTTTAATAAAATATCCGAGAAAACGAAAAAAAAACAAAAACACACACACCCAAACATATAAATTGTGATGTTCCAAACCTTTCATATAATATTACCTTGGAAACATGCGGGGCCCATTTAAAAAAAATCAATAATGATCTTTAAATTTTAACTTAGATTAGAACATTTTTCAGATTTGCCGAAATGGCATAACCTTTAATAAAATCTAATGCAATTTATGAATTCAAATGTCTAGGATTTAATTCTAAGTATATTGGACCAACGTAAAACACTCGTAAAATAATAGGCACATTTTTCGATAGAAGACAAATTAGTATACTTAATCATGCTGTCCGTGAATGTGACTTTCCGGTACATCATAACTTGTACGAGATTCTTTCAAAAGGGAGTGATTAGAGAAGATTTTATATAAAGAAGACTTTATTGATTAATAGATTGAGGCACAGAACTTAATGAAATAAGTTTTGCAATTAAGCTACTATTAAGAATATAATAAAAACTTGTCTACTTTTATTATTGGAAAGGTCGTTCATTGGCTCTTAAATATGGAATATGTCTTTGTTATGGTAGGTTTCTCTTTTTAATTCTTTTGTCCATAATTTGTGGAAAAAATTAAAAAAAGACCTAAATTATGTACCTTTAGAACACCAAAGCTAAAGTGGCGTAATCCAGTAGTATGAGCATTTTTGTATATTCTTGATATGCCGAAAATGGAATTAAGATTTTACAGCCTCGCAGAAGCATGCCTTTTTAGCCTATTTCAAAATCTATTACATAACATACTGCACACATATTTGTATTGATGTGAAATGAAAAAACAAAATTCTTAATGTATTTTAGTTTCCTTCTCACCAAAAACATTACGAGTTGAAATGTGATAAATATTTCAGCTTTTGTTCCAATAAAGCGAAAAGCTTCTTTAAAATTTCCTGACAGAAATAATAAATAATCCATTTTTGTAGTACATTGATCAACACCAGAATTATGACAGATATTCTTGATATAAATAATGTATGTCAAATAACACTTCAAACACTATAAATCTATCTTGGTGTGAAAATAATGTCTAGAACAACTTTGTTTTGATGGAAACAGCTATTAATATTTCTTTAGTATGGTATTATCGTGTTTTGTAAAATTGATATTGATCTACTTTCCTGAACTTTTGTTCGTTTTTATATGTTTGAAAAGGAATGATTAGAGACAGAATTTACTTAAAAAATCATATATGATATACCTACAACAAAAAAGCACGTGTTATTCTTTCCGATTTATAGCTGTAACCATGTATCTATAGGCACTACAAGTCTGCATACAGAGCACTCTTAATATTCCTTTTGCATGATAATGGCTCTCTTTTCTCCTGCAACGCCCAAACAAAGAATGTTTATAACATCAGTTCTGACTTAACTTACAGTGGAACGAATGCACAGTTACACGCTTCGCCTTCAAAGAAATTGTTTCATTGTGATCTAAGCGAATTTGGTCTATTCCCTACTCGTCGTATTTACAGTGAAATCTAAAATAAAGCGCTCAATAAATCATTGTAATATTATTAATAAAACAACACAGTACAGTCTTATGCATTTAAAAAGTATCTGACGCCTTGCCCCAGATAGGAAAAACAAAATGTATGCTTGTAATTTTTTCCCTCTCAGATGTTAGACATATACTTTAATGAGAGGACTGTAATTATCATCTTCCAGTAATTAATCTCAACTCTTTCGTCCATAATATGGAGATGTTTATTCAGTAGTAACTATTTAAACTTGGATGAACCTAATACTGGAATTTCATGCGCGGAATTTTATACATATTGTACATTGTTAAAGCATATAAATTTGAATATTAGTGTCAACTTGTCATTATTGAAACTGTGTGGTTATTTATACTAACTGTGAAGTTAAAATATACATTACTACCGTATGATTCTAATTATTTCTATATGTCGTTGAAATTCTATAATAGTTTTTTTTTTGTACTGCGCGTTTAAAGAACACACATGTGCTTTTTATACTGTATCAGTTTGTTCCAGTGATTATGCATGTTGCTGGAATTACGATTCAAATAAATTAAATATTTGGTTATAACCGTTTACCATTTTGATAGCTTTGATCGTCTGATGCTAATTTCTATCCCCAAATGATGTGAAGCTAGAAAAGGGTACAGATGCTTCAGTTTTATTCTGGGGTGCATCTGAAACCGAAGTTTCACAGCAAACTTTCTCCAATTTTAATATTTCATAATCAATCTTCATAGCATAACCGCTTTTATATTAAATTTTCAATATATATATATATATATATATATATATTGTTTTATGTCGTTTTTGTTATGTACGTGCTAAATGAAATAAAAGCAGTATATATATACGTCTGGTTCACGTGAAGTTCGTTATGTAAAACTAATTGCATGTGTAACTATTTAAACAGTGAGAACCTGTAGCCAACTTAAGTGAACTATACTCAACGCATATTTCGACAATTATTTTCTATCATAATGTTTACAAAAAAAAGAAGACATTAATTTCAAATAACCTTTCCTCAGCGATTGATTTCAATAAACAGAAGTAAAGATTTAGTTGAAATCTTAGCACATAATATTGTTAAAATATCGATTCTTACATAAACGTAGAACTGTACCTTTAACTTTATTTAGTATCTACACATTAATGTGTTAAGGAGTATTTCTCCTGAACATGTCGAACAGTTAAACTTCATAGCCAGATGACTTACATCTATATACAAGGTACTCATTAATCATAATGTCGAATACAAACCAGACATTTTAATCTTAAACATACTATTGATACTGACACATTGCCTGTACCTCTTACAATCAATCTGCCCGAGATGGCGCTGCTAACACTTCGATCAGCGAGGCGGTCTGTCACGTGGCACTTATAACGCCTGATAGAGTCTGAAGTTTGTGTATTTCGAATATGGAGGTCTCCACTAGGAAAGAAGATATACTTGGAATCTGAATCTGGAAAGAAAGTTACAGTCAAATTTAGAGAACTGGCTTCAATCTCACTTCGTCCTGATATAAAAATATAGTTTAACATTAAAACATAATAATACATTATAACATTATAATACAAATACACTAATATTATTTAAAACCACTCGCTTTCATCCTGAAATTTTAATCCCAGATGCTTCTTATTCAATCAAACAAAAAAATTATATAATTACAATTACGATTTAAGTCATTTATCTAGTTAATGCAATTTTAAAACCAAATAAATCTGACAAATATCATTTTTGGAAATCATATATCTTTATAAATTTCCATTCCGTACGTTTTTTGGTTCAACAGGCATAATTATGAATAGAAACAGACAGTCACATTAAATCAAATATAATATTTTCTAGAAGATGTATTTTCATTTAGTTTTAACTAAAATCCATGTGAAACGTTGCTGTTGAAACTGTTCTAGAAGATTTATTTTCATTTAGCTTTAACTAAAATCCGTGTGAAACGTTGCTGTTGAAGCTGTTCTAGAAGATTTATTTTCATTTAGGAAATTAACAGAAGCACAATTTCTTTATCTTCGGTTCTCGTAAGAATGACTTTTCAACAGCAACGTTTCAGAGCTTATTTGTTAGCAGGTATATTTCTGTCAATTGTTGAAGTATAGCTTACTAACGGTTCTGTGTGTGCAAGCAAGTTATATTGCTCAAGAGTGTTAACAAAAAATTATGAATTATATTTTTGAACTATAAAATACAAATGGATATTTTGTTTGATTGTCAAAACTACATGAATACGTTGAATAAGCATGTTAGAAGAGTGACGAGAAGCTAATACTAAGTTTAAAATAAAAGGAAAACGAAACAGTTACTACTTGGCGTACGTCTTCAAATATCCCAAATTAACACTTACTTGTTTGTTTCTTTGTTTTGTAATTAAGCACAAAGCTATAGAATGGGCTGTCTATGCTCTGCCCACCACGGTTATCAAAATAACACTTACTTTAAAATGTAAACAAAACTCAAAGTACATATAAACTGATAAAACTGAAAGAAATATTGGTAACTAACACAAATACTTTTTATGTAGTTATTGTATCACTAATCAAAGTATCTATCAAGACTTACTCTTTCGAAAATATTTTACTGTTTTCTGAGATGTTTATAAAAACATTTCTATATTTCAGCCTCATTACTACAAAGTGTCTGCATGCAATACGGAAAATGTGTAGTAATCGAATATTATTAAGTTAGACACAATTAAAATTAAACACGCTGAAACATAGAAACGATATGCAGCTCACAAATTAACGAGTAATCGAGACATTCAGTCGAGGGGTTGGAGAGTAATTTAAAGTGAAGAAGTAAAAATATATAGATGAATACTTTTACTGATTTGAAGTAAAAATTTTACTGTAGGAAACTGTCGGTAATGTTAATAATGAAAATAATAATTTCACTCTAATAGAAATTCTGAGGTAAGCGATGAACAAATAATCATTAAGATGAAGATCTTCTGCATGATAAAAGAGCTCAGATTTCATGTTGCTTGTTTACCGACTAAAGCTTTGCATGATAATAGAGCTAAGATTTCATGTCGCCTGTTTACTGGCTAAAGCTCTGCATGATAAAAGAGCTCAGATTTCATGTTGCCTGTTTACTGGCTAAAGCTCTGCATGATAATAGAGCTCAGATTTCATGTTGCTTGTTTACTAGCTAAAGCTCTGCATGATAAAAGAGCTCAGATTTCATGTTGCTTGTTTACCGACTAAAGCTTTGCACGATAATAGAGCTAAGATTTCATGTTGCCTGTTTACTTGGCTAAGACAATTCACGATGCACATTTTATAAAGTTACACTGAAGAACAACATTTCATTTAGAAGGCTACATAAGAACTCTTCAAAGAACAAACTAACATATTTCAGCACCAGAATATAGAAGAGAAGCAGATGATTATACTGCACTCTTGCATGACTATAGATAAAAATAATTCTTACCAAGGTGCTATATAATGAGAACTACTACCTTTCCTTCCTGTCCATCGTTTCTTATAACAGCACTGTAGCAAATTTTAACTCAAAATAACTTAGAATAACTATATGAAAAAAGAGTAATACCTGGTTTGTTGTTAAAAACAAAGTTACACAATAGGTTATCTGTACGTTGCCTACAGCAGGTATCGAAACCTAACTTTTAGCATTAAAAGTTCTCAGCCTTGCCGCTGAACCACTAGGGGCAGTTATAATGCGTATACCAAGGTACATACTCTTTAGGTTATAGTGAGTTAATGTACTAAAGTACCACAAATACTGTATACAGAGGTAGAGCATGTTTGGAGTCTCAAAAGTCCTTACAGCCCGTGTTGCTTCGTCTGGTCATTCGCTATCTGATGATTTTTCTCTTTACCATAACCCTCCAGCGTAATTTCCATTGTAAGCTTGTCATGTCAGAAAAATATAACTCCTTTTTGCTTGCTTTCCATAATCTATCTAGTTTACAAAAATATCGGTTTCAAAGCTCTCGTTTCAACAGTTCGAACGCACAGAAATCCATAGTTATGGTATGTCTGGCGACTTGGGCGGTATTTCTTTGTATGCAATTACACAAATAACCATTTCATCCTGCAGCTGCTTGTGGCATGCAACATTTGAACGGATAAGTCATAGAAACAACTTGTGTCACTTTTACAGACGGCGATCCTTCTTGATTATGTTGCATACTGTTGCCTGGCGTACGTTAACGGTTTGACCATTAAACCTTGTGTTCGTGGATTCTCAGCCGTTGAAAGACGTCTCACTTTGCTTATTTTTGGCAGTTCTATTTCTGAAATGTCCTAGTGTTACAAGTTGGTCTACATATAAGTCTACATATAAGGGCTATCTCCTTTTTGGAAATTCTAAATCTCCAATTTGAACACATCCTTATGATCGGAGTGTATGAATATCATGCATCGGAAAGGATTGTTACATACCCATTCCAAAAGCAGTTAGTTTTCGGTGGCATCATACTACTTACCAAATTTCTAAATATGGTTCTGATGAATGCCGTTTCACTATAACTTTATATCGACAGGGGACGTAATGTAACTTGTTGATTTTGATATTTAAAGTGGTCTGTGTAAAAGATGCAGTCGTATTTTAAATCGTTAATGTTTAAGTATAAAGATTGTTAAACTTTGGCATTTCTTTGGCATTACTGTTTTTCTTTTAATAATTGGCTATAAATCAAACAATTTTAAACATGTGCTTTTACCCGGAAAGTAGGTTATAGTCGCTTTAATGAAAACAAAATACTCGAGCTGTTTATGAAAATTTTAACTCGGGTTTAACGTAAAATTTAATATCATCAACCTTGCATTATGCATATTTTTTACGGGAGCTTTAATATAATTGATGATCAAAGTCGTTAAAGCACTGAACTATATTTCCCTAAACCCTTGTGTTGAATGAAAATAATTGAAATTTCAAGCGAGAAACATCTGTCGAGGTAATGTTTCTATTAGTATATTAACGTGAAAAATCAATCAACATTTTCAAAGTTACTACTTTAACTCGTTGTCATGGCGTGAGTATGTTTTCGTGTTTTGAGTACTTTTCTCAATAACGATTGCAGCTGGATATATAAAACCAGCTCAGAAACTTGCTGTTTGTGCATAAAAATAACATAATCGACTTTCCTTATTATAAGAAAAACATATGCATCAGTTAAAACGTAATTGAAAACTTTTTTGGTTAAATCTTTAACTCATTTTGTCTGCTCATGAATGCTTTTTCAATGAGTAGTGACTGATTAAAATTTCAACTGAAATTGTAGAGTTTCAGGGTTATACATATATATGTTTTAAGAAATACTGATTTTTGTAATTAACCTGTAACGCAGAAAAAAAGAATTGAAAAGCAAGGTATTCATTATTTTATGATGCTTGTACATTAAGAAACTTTCAAGAACGAAATAAATAGAAAATACAGATTCTCAATTGGTATTCAGTGTTATTCTTTAGCTGATGTCTACTTCCAATATACTTACTATCTTCGGTTATTTAATTATAAATTCTTTTTTATGTGTAAAATAACTTGACGATTGGAAAGTGCAAACTAGTTATGACTAACAAACTTTGGGAAGTTTAATTTCGGCATATTTGATAGGTTTTCTGGAGGAATGAAATAGATTGTCAGTTATCATCCATAATCCACAACTAATAATACCAATTTAGTTGATAAGTTTCCTGTTATTGGTACCCTTTGTAGAAATGAAATAGGTTGTAAGCTAGTAACTAGAATCCACTAATAACACCAGTTTAATTGACAGGTTTCTATCACTGGTACCTTTTGGTCAAATGAACTAGGTTGTCAACTAGTAACTAGAATCCACTAATAATACCAGCTTAATTGATAGGTTTCATGTTGCTGGTACCATTTGGAGAAATGAAATAGGTTATTTACTAAAGACCCGGCAGGTATGAAATTGTTGGCGTGGTGCAACTAGAGCAATAAACGAATATATTCTATATCGTTTTAAGGAGTAATAAATGTTTCTAACATACTTGAGAAAACGTGTGAGCAAGGACTTAATTTACTAATTAATAGAATATTTTCAGTCTTTCATAGCTTAGCCCCCGTTTTAATTAATTTTGGGACCTATCAAGTTTAAAGTTTATAGGAAATGTAAAATATTACATTATATAATTTGTATTGCGTGTGTCAAATCGAGACATGATTTTTATAATAAAACTTTAAAAAATAAAATATACATATTACTAAGTGCTTTAAAAGAAAATGTATATAAGTACGCGTTGTAGATAATATAATATTTGTTTCATAGTATGGGTGAGTCAACCTTATGGATACTTGACAAAAACCAGACGTGTAATTCATGCCCTCACGAAACATGTTTCTGACTTAAATGATGTATCCTTACATTTTTAATTGTCTTCGTGTATTTTTTTAGAATAATGTTTGGTTACTCTGTTATTAAGTCTTGGTTAATTGTTAAGCGCAAAGTTAAACAATGGGCTATCAGCACTATTCCCACCGAGGTTATCGAACCCCAGTTTTTAGCGTTATCAGCCCTTAAACTTTCCACTGAACCACTGAGGAGGCGGGAGGAATATTAAGTCCCATTAATTATGCGTCTCTCCGTAAATCAGTTTTATATGTGTAGTACACGACTAGTATTTCAACTAACATGATGAACTTCTGATACTTATTTATGTTCAGGAATGAAGTGCTCTTTGTGACTGTGTATGTGTCTTATTTGTGTATGTCATGATAAGGTAATAAAAATAAATATGTGTGTCCTGGTCGGGTACATTTCACCTTTGCAGTTTTGTTTTCAAATATTAATTTTTGGAAATGTTTATTTTCTAAAAATATTATTTGCACTTAAATACAATTATTAACCAGAGCAATCTATCCATATATGGTAATGAATAGTTATATCAATCTTAATTACGGAATACTGACACGACATCTTGGGTTCTTATAGTGTTGTAGTTCATTAATTTATTCCATAGTTAGACTCTCATTTTACTTAATTCGCCTATGCCTTTTGTAGTTGTTTAATAAATCGAAATAATCTACTTGAATGAGCTAAGAAGCGCTATATCTCATTAGCAACATCGCAGTAGTCTTATCTAAGTTAGGCCTACTTAGCATGTGTACTGTTTTATGTCGCAGTGAAACAGAAAACCCTTTATGGAATCTCATGTTTTTTCGATTTTAATTAAGCCGGTAAGAAAACAATTAAAAAAGTGAATTAAACTTCCGAATGACATATTTAGCTTTGTAACCATAATATAATAATTACCGCTAAGAATTACATTTTCAGCTACTTAAATTTATCGTACAATAACCGATCTAATTGAAACTGTGACTGACAGCTTCTAATTGTTAAAAGTTTCAAAGCAGAAAAGGAACAAAAGAAATTTCTTCTTTCCATAATGAATGAACTGTATTGCTCAATAACATGAAAGCCATTGCGGTTTTTCAAGTAAAAAAGTAAAGAAAACTAATTTAAATTTTAAAACTTATTATACAGAATAAACCTTTGTTTCTCTAAATACTTTACATCATATTTAGTAAACTTTAATCTTACCACGAGGAAAAGTAGTGTATTATTTCAAAATAAATCAGATCATTTATAAAGAACTTCCAAATTCAGGATATTAGAAAAACAATAACCAGCATTTTAAGCATGAGGAGTACTTTCTCTTAGCGAAATTCTTTGTTGGAATTAATCATTTTTATTTGGCTCCAAACATTCGTGAGATCTTAAGATCTGAACTTCAGATATCAAAATTGTTATCATATCACTTTCTGTTTTATGAAATATACGTATTATAAAATGATAGGTTATCACGAAGAAGAACTACGTTATTGGTAAGGGTGTTCACTATTTAATATATAACCTGTTTAAAAAATTTTGTTTACGGGAGTTTGCAAGATAACTATATGGATTCAGATTAAAGTAAAGTTACTTATAAAATTATCTAGTTCAGCTATTTTCAAGAGATTGTCATGCTTTTTGTTTATATTTGTTCCACAATGCTTCCACACCAAGTAAGCTTCATTGCTCAGAGCTTTAGATTTCCAAGTTCGTTCCCCGCGTGTAGATAGTCCATTATGCAGTTTTGTTCTAAAACAAACCAAAACCTTTTTTGTTTGCTGTTTGTGACCAACACAAATTTGGACTATTATTTACTGTTACACGTTGTTCAAGACATCACAATGAACAAAGAGAGCTAGCAAAATGTTGAGACTGTGTGAATATAATGGGGGTGCATTTTGGTCCTGTAGAAGAGCTGGCGAACTTGGTTGTAATCCGTGCAATACAACAACATATTCCTTGCCTTTTAAGCTGTGGGTGTGTTATAAGATTGGCATTCAACCTCTTAGAGTGGATTGTTGGTACTAGGGTGCTGCTGACTGGTCAGTAGTTCAAAATTAAGGACAGCTGCAGATGGCCTTAGTAACTTTGCAATAAATAGAAAATACAAATAAATAGTATACTTTAGAGGTTTTTTTTTGTAATGTTTATACATATTTAGTTTTGTTATATTTATATTATATATTATTATGGTCAAGCACATAACATTGAAAGTCTAAAAGTACTTGCCGTAAGAATGCAATGAAAAAATCATATGACCATCATCACGTGTCCACGACGTTATAGTAGTGTAATCCTTAAGGTAATTTGGAACGTGGCATTTGAGGACCCCAGTATTTCCACGTATAACATCTCCATTATGGACCTGAACTTTAAAATCTTGATAGATGACTTGAAAAAACAAAACAAAAACATGTTTATTATAAAATTACTCTCTTAAATTGTAAAGAGAAAGTATGTCTATAGTTATGTAAAAATTACACAGTATGGTGAAATATTTCAAGAAGTCAAAATAGAAAAAAGTAAACGTGAATAGAAAATTATAAAAAACTTATGTTAGAATTTTTATAAAACTGGCATTTCACTGAATAAAAATGAACTATATGAGTTTAAAATGCATATTGATTCAGAAACAATTAAAGAATGGAAAACTTCAAAATCCGATGTTTCGTAAGTGATGTTTATAACAGTTAGAGTTCATAATTCCTAATTTTTCTATAGAGTTTTACTAATTAATTTGGTAGAAACAACATCTAGCTCTTCACAGCTTGACAAAGACAATCGAAACCTAAGTATAAAGTATACCAAGATGTAGATCTGTTATATTGAAACAAAAAAATGAAGATTAATGCAGCAAAAATGTCGTCTAGGCTGCATAAAACAGTCTGAACTCCATAATATATTATTTGTGATCCCCACAAGTGAAAAAACAAAAAAACAACGACCGCACTATTTGTAATGACCACCAAATGAATTAACAGTTTTCAATTATGATATATACACTACACAAAACAATTTAAAGGACAATGGGAATATAAAACATTGAGAGAAAGCAAAACCACTGCTATATCAAATTTCATTCAATCCCTATAGTTATTTTTGTTTACTAATCTGGAACTTGGTAAATCATCACGTGATTCAATCTACGCTGGTAAATGAGCATTTGCATGGCAGGATGCACCTAACGTCATTACTTTTACAGTATTGCGCTTCAAGGTAGAATACTGCCACCATGAACAGCATCGATGTTTAATGCTTAAAATAAGAATATTATAAAGCTTGAAATGTTCTTGACCATTCCTCTGACAATAAAGTTTTCCATATAGAATAGGCATACAAAGAGTATTCATATGGACCACACCTTAGGAAAAAGTTTGTCTCGGAGAATGTGACTATGAAAAATAAAACAAACGCTTTGAAAGTGTGTGAAAAATAGTATTTGAGTTATAGAATGCACTCGGAAAAATGATGGTATTTTGGAAGAATTTACTTGTGATATCAATAATTCCAGAAGGTTACATTTACTTTTCCCCCCTAAGGAATATGATAAATGTAATTTGTTTTGTAAAATACATTTATAAAAATATTATTCCTTCTAATGGATAAGTTTGAAAGGTAACGGAATCTTGAAGAAAACACTTGAAAAATCACTTTTAATTTCATGAATACTCAATTGGGGAGGGATTCCTTAGAACGAATGTTACGAAAATATTGTTTTGAAAAGTATGTGGAAAGCAGCATGTAGAAAAATCAAATGGTTCCAAAAGATGTACTCTAAAAATGGTATAACGTCCTTAAAAACTTTTCCTAATTAAAATTTATACTTTTTGATACAACACTTTAAAAGAAAGAAAAACTTTAATTTTCACAATCTGATATTAAGGACGTAATTATTTCCCAGAAACATATTTGATCAAATAATAACATTTTCTTTTTAAAGAGCCCTTAAAAAATCACAGTGTTTACTTCATTTTACTCAAACAAAACTGTTTTAACGATAGAAACTAGAAAATATCAGACTGTTAAACTATTAATACGGTTTAAAAGAAAAAATCAATTAACTTGAAAGGTATTTGTGATTAAACCTGAAGAAGACAAGATTACATTTTTCTTTTTCCTGAAAATCCACGAAATGCTCACGTTATCTTTTTTTTTTTTTTACAGCAGAAGGCACAATTTTGAAGTCGGTATAAACTATTTTGTTTGATATTTCGGTTTTATTGATTGAATATAGTAGTATGTTAGTTTTCTCAAATCATACTTGTGCTATCAGTGCACACAAAAACAAAATTAGAGTTTTCCAGAAAATAATTTATCAGAGTAGATTTTTCTAAATTATAAAATAAAGTAGCAGTCTTGATAAAAATATTTCCATATCATAAAATGCTTCTATATTTTTATCATAAAGATATATATTTCATCATATTGATATATTTTAAAAAGGGTTATTACCAATTCTGGAGAAACGATTTGATGAGATTATGCACATAATCTTTTAACATCTCGTCAGACAGGAATAATTTGTTTAGTAGGCAGTAACTTCATTCACGCTGTGTAATAAACTAACCATTTAAAGTAGTCAGGAAAGGTAATAAGAAATTTGGTAAATAAAGCACACTGTTTATCTTTCCGAGGAAAATGAATTTTATTTCTGTAGAATGAAAAAATGCAATTAATGAAAGATAGTAGACATCTAAAAATTTGATATAAAATACATTTCAAACAGGTAGTACTAATATTTGTTTACGTATTCAGAAGAACACTGACACAACACGAGCAGGTTTTTGCATATTCATGTCATCACATGGCTTTGTCATACTTAAAAAATATTTTCAAGAAAGAACTGAAACAAGAGTGTTTAAAAAACTTCTATTACACATTACTGAATGGGAGATCAATTACAATAGACTTACTTGATCAGCGTCTAGCTGGAGAAAGATATAAAGTTAGCATTATCTAAGATCATATTTGCAAAAAGGTTATGATTGTGAAAGGTAATTCTAAACATGTAACGCCTCCAACTGAAGAAGTTTTAATGGGTTTCTTAATCATTCTGAAAACTGAAGACAAAAAGTTACTTCAAACCAGGATTTTTATGAATAATGTGTAAAAAGTAAATTTTAGTGGAAGATGTTTTTCATTGCACGGTAATGACAGTTAATAAATATAACAGCTCTACAATAAATGTTAAGTTTTTGATAAATATTTACACATGTATTTTTACAGTAGCGAAAAGCTATACAGCAATCAGAAAAAGTCGAGACTGAATTGACTTTATAGTTTTCATTTTTATAATCTACTTGACTTCAAATTATCTCAAGTAATCGTTCTGATGAATCAGAACTATCAGTTTCAGTTGATATGAAACCAGAATTACTTTAGTTTACCTTACCTAGTAAAATGCATAATTACCTTGCCTCGAGTATCATATGGAATATATAAACATATAGTGTAGTAGTCCTATCTATCGTGTTTTACTACAGTGTAATGTCGTGCTTGACCTAATTCATTGTTGTTATTCTACGAGGCATGGCCCCATCTAAGTCCTGACAGGGGCCTTTTATACTTTTTTACAAGTACAGTTTGAAAAATTCAGTCAACTGATGACGATAGAAATGCTATTGTTTTAAATATTTGAATTAACACCTACTAATGGCCTCAAAGACATTCTGTAGAGGTAAAATTTGATCTATTACTGTGTGCATTTCAAACATATTGTAAGTACATGGTACCTTGAAACAAACGTGTGTTGTATATTCATTGTCAATATAACATATTTACTCAGTAAAACCAATCACATTATAATACGTAAGACATTATATCGTTCAATAAAATTAGGAGGTTTCGATAGTTATGGAGCTAATGATGTTTTTCCACATTACTCGATGAATGCTTTATAAGGCTCACATTTAAGTAATGCTAGCTAATATGTAAAATGAGACATAACCGACAAAGCCACATGTTAGGACTAGGTAATGTGAAATAACAATATGCTTTTAAAGACAAAAGAAATATCCTGTTAAACATGACGGTATCATTCAGTACAAATACCATTAACAGCACTATTATTCTAAATGCCGTACACCTAATACTTCTTTCCAGATGAAAACGAAACTTACAGACATGACTTAAGCTAAGCTCCTCCTTCAAATCCCACTACAGGTGTATCTTGCAGCAACCCAGACTATACACGTCCTAAAATTTAAGACTGAACATCAGGTCATTGAACAAAATTCATACAGGATGTGTTATATTCCCAAATCATATCAAGTTGACTATTGTACTATTTGAAGCAAGAACCCAGTTATTTGTTATGCGCAGTGTGTTGAGCTCTAGTGAGGCTCAGTGCTGCAAAAGTCACATGAACAGAAAGCAGTTTGTAACCGACTTGTGTCAAATGATCGATTCAAAGATGAAAGAATAAACAAATTGAAAGAAAATGTTGAGATCGAAATTTTGCAAAACATACGTCCAGCAGCAAAAACATCAGGAAGAACTAAGTTTGATAAGTCTGAAAAACGAATTTATAGTGAGTACTTAGATTTGATTGATTTGGCCAAATCTTGGTTTGATGAACTGTATTCCAGAATTTCAGTTCGAGGATTGCTCATGTAATCTCTGAAAACTTTGTACTGCGTAATCCAAGAGAATTCCTTTTACAGGTTTAGTTTTGCTAGTTATGAAAGTGAACAATTTGTGTTTCCCTTTATCTAGTATCAGATTATACTATTGTACCTTTTGACTACGATATGGACCCAGAACTAACTCTACACTATGATTGGTTTAACAAATAGCTTCTTTTTGTGTACACTCTAACTTCGTTTCTGGAATGTATATTTTGCACTTTTTGTATGTACAATAATGTTGATGTAGCAAATACTCATTAAATATTCCGAAATGATATTGAAAATTTTGAAACTTGGGTACAACTACATGATACATCTGTTGTGGGATGGGGATAAAAGGATGCATTGGATCTCCATCACGAACTCTGTGGAAAAACTCAGATACCATTCTTTTTACAAAAGCGGGTGTAATGAGAACTCTATAGGGGTTGCAATCTTTCAAAGCATTTTGGGTATTAGAAGCAATAAATGATTACACTGAAGAGTAGAAACTACTGATCTTTTATAGGAGATCATATAAGAATTGTCAGTGTTATTCATAACTAATCTTATACAAAACACAGAACATTTTATGCTGTAGAACAACATAAGCTCAAAGTAGTGGAACAATCCAACACACTCAAACAGATTGTGAAGTTTGAAGGTTTAGTGCGAAATTGGTCGATGTGGGTAAAGACTGAAGCAAGTAACGCAGCTTTGAATTTTTTCATAATTGTGTGAATAGTGCCTGTAGTCACTGACATTGGATGTATAAAAGATGAAGTAAATGGTGTCATACATACAAGAATATCTATCTGAGGATTGATTGTTTACATGAGGGTCAGTAGTGAAGGAATGTCTTATCTTTGCAAATATTCACTCCCGCCATGTTTTAAGTAAGGGGTACTCTCTCTCTAGACACAGTGTGATAGTCGGAGTGATTCACCTACTCTAGCCTGATATTACCCGTGTTTTCAGATCCACACATAGCGTCAGTATTGTGATTCTTGAGTCATAAGCAACACAGATGTAGCTTCCATACCCTAATGTGTTGAGAATGCTGCTACAAACATTGATGACACTTCCGATAATTCACACATTGTGTGTGAAATGTGGCTTTTTAGTTAAGGAGAAGATTTCAACGCCATTTTCTGATCATTTTTTTTTCAACGTACTTCGGATAAAATATACGACATAAGTCAAAAACATTTTAAAGAGCAAGGATCCGGTTGTGGTGAATTGTTGAAAACCATAAATCCTGACTCCAACAGGATGAAAGTGTTGTAATACACCACTACTGCGTTTAGAAAACTTCCAGGATAATAGAACTGAATATTCTGCATCAACACGCCTTAATGATCAATGCTGTTAACAGTAACAACAAAGTCATGGGCTCACCACTAATATAAGTGCTCAGTAACCGTTACACGGAACATTCCGAAGTCAATTTTCTCAAAACAGCCGGAATAAGAGCCAAGATTTGGTTGGTATATACTGACAATACAGTCATAATATGGCCACAAACACTATAGACAAGATTCCAGAAGCCATGAAACAACTGAAAAGTCAACATCCAGCCATACAATTCACTGAAGAAATAGAAAAGTAGAACAAATTCCGATTTCTAAGTGAGACGATTACTTATACCACAATAGTTTACAAGACATCCACAGATATTGATAAATATCTCAAACAAGTCAAACAACGTTGATACGGCCGTCATAGAATGCCTAGTTTCCAGAATAATTGTTTGTAATAGAGAAGATTCTACGAAGAAGTAAGAAAAACACATCATTGCAACCCTTCTTAACAACATCAACCATCAACACTTCATAAAGAAGAAAATGATGAAGATAAACACTAAGAAAAAGCAGGTTTAAAATTACAGGTACCCAGCTGTATTCTCCTTTGTCATATGTTTCCCTAAAATTATAAAATGCGTAAAAAGCATAAAGTCACTATAGTATTCAAAAGTTACAACACAATATGGTTGCAGTTAGTACCCCAAATCACCTAAACAACTAGTGGAGAGCTAAAACACCATTTACAACACCCTTTGGAAATGCGAACTTCAATACATTGGAGAAACAAAAAAAAACAATAAAAGGTAGATTTAACATGCATAATGGACATACAAGACTCTGTAATACTAATATATCTGCAATAGTCAGTCATTAGAGAAAAGAACCATGCAATAAAAATTAAATAATACGAATATAATGGAATACAAACCACATACAAGAAAAAGAAAATAAGCTTTGTACATCTAACTAACTGATAACACACTCATCCAAGCTAGCACTGAAGTAAGAAAAATCGGGATAATTATCTTGAAAGCTTTTAACTGGTTAGTTGATTCGAGACCTAACGCTGAAAACTTACGACAAAAGAATACCGTACGAGGTTTTCTGTCAAGGATATACAGGATCGAATTCTGGATATTATGATCACGAACACAATCTTTCTCAGGATTTCACTGAAGACGAGAGCAGACTAGCCACAGAAACGTACAATATATACTAGTTGGTAATCAACAGCAACAATAATAATAAAACTTGTAACTAATTAATAAGAAGAGACTATGTAATCAAATAGGCTACTAACCATCACAACATCTTATCCTTTGGTTAAAAAATAGCTGTAGCGTCATTTCACAGAGTTACGAAAAAAAAGCAAATATTAGATTATCTTGTCAGAAAACAACTCGCTTCTGTAATGAAATAAATGGAATGACATGCAACTAATACTCAGTGAGAAAACTTAAAAACTTTTAAAATTAATTTAATGTAGTGCTTTCTAACAAATGGTTCACGATAGTAAAGATAAAACGACTTAAAGTCATTATTTATGTTTATAGTAATTGTTACGCGACGCCCACGAATTAATATGATAGTAATTAACATAGTAAACCAACGTTAACGTGTTTTTGATTATTTTGGGTTCAGTCTCACATTCAAAATCTCACATTAGTCTAGATATAATCGAATAAGGCGTAAACTCTCTCTTTGTATTGATAATTAAATTACACATGCAGCTTCTTATAATTGATTATTATCATGATAAATCCTCGTTCCAAAATAAAGATAATGTTTAGCCCAATACTTCTTCTCTGCTTTAATTACCGTCTTGATTCGAATCTTTTCACCTTTCTTTAATTACCTCCTGTTCGGACTAATCCTAGTAAGAGCGGTATGTGCTAAACATCCTTTCCATACTGACAACTCTTGAAGAAATAATTAATTACTTAAGTAAAGACCACACGAAGGCCTATGCACGAGTATAATTACAAGTTTGTCGATAACTAAAGTTAAATAATTAGTTAAATTAAGCAAATAGTAATTAGTCAGGAAACATATAAACTAAAATCTTAATTCTAAAACCTCGGGAAATCACAAATAATGATAGGGAACAAACGTTGAATAAGGATAAAAACGCATATGTATCATGTGTTGTAGAGCCATTGAGTTAAAAAAAAAACACCGTCAATCTGCGCGCTTTCACAAGTTTAAGGATTTTACCTCCAGGTAGCTCTTTTAGACTGCAGTTATTAGGAAATATTGAGATAGCGGTTTTTCAAACAAGTCCTAAGCAATATTTGAATATTTCTTTAGGATCATATATTTTTACAGATCGACATCGATCGCTACAACTTAAGAATATAATAAGCACCTAATTAAAGGCTAATGAGAATAAACCTCCGGTATTAAGTATGAAGTAGACGCTATCTTAATGAAATATTTTCTAGATGAGTAGTTTTCAATGAGGAATTTAACTAATTCTACACACAACGAAGAAGTAAGTCAGCAGGCTTGTGCATTACTGTCATGTAGAACACTTTGGAATAACCCTAAGTGGGTTAACGAATTGCTTATGTTTCTATTGATTATTAAATGTGCAAAGGTTTTTGTTACTTATCAAAGATGCAACGAATAGCTCATTAAATTCGATTTTGTGAACATAAAAATATTCAAATCATTTTACGTCCTTCGTCTTCAATAGAAAACAACATCTTTATTAAGGTGGTTCTATTACTGTGCAGCAGCTCCGTGTTAAAGGTACAGAAGTAAAACGCAGGTGAACAAGAAGTTGTAGGAAAGTAATTTCTTCAACTACAATAGAACATAGATAACATAAAACTAATGAAATTAGTTATTAAGGTCATAAGCACAATTTAGTTTCGAAAACTTACATTAGAGCTCCTATATTGATAAAGCTGTGGAAACTAGAAAATTAAAGTAGTTTACTCTTTTCATGAAACTAAAAAAAATTGGCGTTTTTCAACTTTCTTACCTAAATTTAAAGCTCAGAACTTTAAGAAGAGCTAATGCACCTGGATTAAATTAACTTTTATCTTTAATTTCAGCTCATACCTGTAAAACAAAAAATTAAAACTGGTTAATAAAACAGAATAGTCCTGTGTTGGGTTACTCGATTCCGGAGCTGCTGAGCCAGATTCGAATGAGTTCGATACCACAAAATATTGTCCGCATTTTAAGTGACAGTTAATTCTTTAGCGTGGACAGTGAGGATGTTGCTGAGTGGCTGGCTGCTCTTTGGTCACTAGATCAAAATTAGGTTCGTTGACAGATGGCCTTAGTTGCTTTACCATAAATATAAAATGTTATCTATAACTAACACAGATGAGCAGATTTATTACAAAACAATGAAGTTTTCACGTTAATGGCTACAATAAATATATAGCATTCTTAAAGACAAAATATATTTAGCACTAAAGCAAGCTTTTTTTTTTAACATAATGTGCTTGCTTCGAATGAAAATAACTGATGAAGAAAAAAATAAAATTTAGAAATTCTTCTTTTATGATATTGCTTCAAATAATTGCTTGGTCTACGATTTCCACCCCTACCCCCTAGTGCCACAGTGGCATGTCTGAGGACTTACAACGCTAGAAATCGGGTTTCGATACTCGTGGTGGGCAGATCACAGATAGCCCAATGCATAGCTTTGCCCTTGACTACAACCAAACAAATATATGTTTCCTGTTTGAGTTATCGGTCTAGTTTTTTTTCCGAGTTCTTAGTCTGAAGAGCTGTGTCTTAACAGGATATTATGAAATAAAAAATACGGCGTCATCATTTAAAGGCTTTCCCGTAATACATTTTTATCTGCACGGAAAATTATTATTACATAATGAATACCTTAGTATTTGTTTCTTTTGTGATTTAAATGTTTAATGTCCAGTCAATGTTAGTCTAAATATGTCTTACTTTTTTGTTGCTAAGCGCAAATTTACACCTGTGATCTGCTCACCACGGGTATCGACACCCAAGTTTTAATATTATAAACCCTTAGATTTACCGCTGAGCTACTTGTCGTTTTTCAACGCAAAATTACACAATAGGCTATATGCGTTCTGTTCAGTATGGATAATGGAAAGCGGATTTTCGCGTTCAAAGTCCTTAAACTTACGACTGACAGAAGGATGTCTCCGGTGGGGCTGCGGTAAGTTTACGGACTTACAATTCTCAAATCCGGATTTCGATTCCTCTCGATAGACACAATAGATAGCCCCTTGCGACTTTGTTCGAAACAAACAAACAGAAGGGCTTTTTATGTTTATTTAAACTGTATAGCTTGAATACTTCTTGGATTTCTAAAACTGAATTAAATTTTAAAAATCGAAAAGTTGTAAAGTGTATTATTATGTAAATATAAATCGGCTTTCACATTTGTAAGTGTGATAGGAAGTCTTAAATTATTGTTTGTAATCATATTCAAAGCTCATATGTTATTTAAACTTTATATACCTGTAGGAAATTAAAAAACTGCTAAAACTGTTTTAAATAGAGTTAAATTATAATTTTTGAAATGTGATTAGACGAAAATATAGATGATCTAAAAATGTTAAACAAATGTAGGAAATGTGTCCTATACCATAAAATACATTCTCAGAAAGTGTAAAAATTTATATGTTTACTTTATAAAAAACCTGATTAATAAAAGCTGTTTTAATAAATCATTTGTGTAAAAAGTAAGAAAAAACCGTTATGTGAAAAGTAAGCAAATGCACTCTAAAAATACGTTTCAATAACCATAAAGTAGTTAATTTTCACCAACTCTGTTTTGTTAATCATTTGAAACAGTTTCAAACCATTATAAAAGTAAAAATAAATATTTGTTGTTTACAATTTTACTTAAACTTTACTCACACACGATCGCACGAAGTGGAACTTATAGAACAATTCAACTCAAACTTGATACTTCACCCTAAAAGTAGAAAACAATATTCTGTGATATAAAATTGTAACATAATTTAGTCAAACACTATTCTTAGGGGCCTCTAGTGACTCAGTGGTAAGTCTGAGGGCTGATAACGCTAAAAATTGTGCTTCGATACTCGCAGCAGGTACAGCCATTGTGTAGTTTTGCGGTTAGTAAAATAGAAACAAATACTTTAGGGTTAAAAAGGTAAATTATGTGTTTAGTTAAAAAATGTAAACTGTGAATGAATTAGTATTTCAATAGATTATCATTTAACATGCTATCCTTTTTACATGTAATTTTAACAGACATGTGTAGGGTCAGTAAACCAGTCATTCGAACTTAAATGTTCATTTTATTGAAAAAGTTAGAACTCATTACATCCTGATCAGCTTAACAGTAAGAATCTAATAAAAACACGAAGAGTACAATAAAGAGTG
>NW_013665799.1:658695-715195 GCF_000517525.1 Limulus polyphemus | reverse complement strand
TGACTGAAAAATTTAATTTTTTCTGAAAAGATGGTGTCTATTTACTTTTGACCACGCTGTGTACATCTGCGAAGACAAACTTTTAACAAATCATTTTGTTACTCTACTGTTTAAATATTCATAAGTGGAAATGTGGGTAAGGGTGTTTATAACCAATATGTTACTTTACTTGTGAAAAATTCAATCGTAACAACTAGTATGTAGACTTTTAACCTATTTCAAATCGATCAATGGAAAGTCCAGAGTTTAAGATCTATTATGCTAGTCGCTTTACTAGATTTTTTTCAATGTTCATTGTGATAAATGGAACGGAAATAAATGCATTAGAAAAGAGGACGATACGTCAGCTATATCCAGTTTCTATGGTCAACGATCAACATTTATATTTTAAACGTGTTCTTTTCCGCAGTTCGATAACGACCATTTATAGTCGTGGCACTCCACATTGTAAAAATTTCTTACAGTCAACTAAACACCGTTTAAATTAAACTGAAAATATTGGACTTTGTTAAATCATTTTCTGACTGTGATTTGTTGGTACTTTATCTTTGTCGCATGAGTAAGGAAATATAAAATTTTCCATTACTTGAGAATAATGATAGTTTCAATATTTTCCTTTCCTCAAGCTGGCATCTGGTTCATAGGAAGTCAATGTGATTACGACTAACTCAAGTGTTGCACGTGCTTTAATGCCTAATATAAAACAGTAAGTCTTATTAAGAAGTGTATTTTATTTAGTTTTATGGCAAATAGTATCTATATTTTTCAAAAACAATTTAGAAAAAAAAACATTTTCAATAGTGGATATGTATACTCACATAGTGATACAATGTTTGCCTCGAAAAAGCACTTTATTCCATATCTATAAGTAAAATTTGCAAATTAACAAATTTAAACTCAATTTTTTTCTAAAATCGTTGAACAATATATATACAAAAGTTTGAGTGGATATGAGTACATTATATCAAAATGGTTTTGAATATGCAAATCAGGAAGTAATGTGACAATTACAGTCGATATAAAATCGCAGTGGAAAATAATGTATTAGAACTACATTTTCCAAATGTTTGGCGTTCGTAGGTAGATTGATGTAATCAAATATTTATCGCTTTTGAAAAGGTGTGTAACAGCTCTTTTTGATGCAAAATATTCATACTCTCAGGTCCTAAATATGTATCCAGATCGGGGATTTAGAATTTTCAAGACAGAGATATCTTTTGTGCTTTATGTCATTGTAAAAGAAAGGAAGATGGATCGATTTAGGACACCAGGACCACCCAGTAAGAGGCTTGAAATAAGCAGTACTTCAGCTGTGGTAAGAAATATACGGTGTTTTGTAACAAGTGACAGTCAAAGAATACAAATGCATAGACTACTAAACATACCTAAATGATATATCGATTTTTTATCCCTGTAACAATAAAGCTCCGCTTTTGCAGACCTTGTATTAATGTGCCAGAATTCGATCACTTAAAGATGAGATATGAAAGATGTCACTGACTCCTAGTTGTTCTCCGCTTTCAATGCATTCCAAGGTTACATTCACTACATTAATTTGATTTTAAGTCACAGTATATCATTTTAAATTACTGTTGCTTTATGTGACCTTACAAGGTTATTTTAAGTCCATGTTTAGGATAACAAATGTAAAATAAACTAACTTCGATTATGATTTTGAGTATTGCAAAAACACATAAGTAACCTTCTTATATCGCTTGATAGATAACCCATTTTAAATACTTTAAGATAATCAGATTCATATCGTAAAGATGATATAATTTATTAAAGTTTGTGAAATATAATCATGAGGTTGGATTTTGTTTAAGGAATTATTATATATATAGAAAGTTATAAAATGTCAATCACATCGCAGTTTCAACGTTTCATGGTAACACATTACATAAACCCAATAGAATTGAATCTGCATCCCATGCCTTAAATCATTGCGAACCAAATGATCTTTGGTGTGTAAATCACAAGAGAAAACAATTACTAATACTGGTATATTTTGTACATTAACAGTCTACCTCTTGTATTACGAAAAACATTACGTGCTATTCAGATTTTCCAGATGTATCAAACATTCATTTTTAATAGGTCATTAACCGTAACAAAAACATATCAGCTGACATCAATCAACAAAATTCATTTTCTGGTTAACTGAGAACTGTAGTTTCGAGCAATATCAACTACGTCAATAACGTGAGATGTTGCGCGATGGATCTATATATACTTTAGGTGGTAACTTTAACTGAGTGTAATCTCCACTAGCACAATCACTCCTCATTACGATTAAGCTCGAAAAAAATATTTGTTTGAAATGTATAAAGTGTTTGCTATATGAACATGTAAACATAGAATCCAATAAGTTAGTTCTAATTGTCATATCTGCTATATTATTATATATTATTATCATAGTAATTCAAAGTTGGTAACTAAACAAATCACACAGTGCACTGAAGTAAAAGTGCTGCAAATGACCAGAAATGCAAAAGATATGTAACAAAATATCAAGATTATCTGGGCAACAGTACAATTTGTGGTTGTTATTAATAATATTACTATGAAAATATAGAATTTGTTTACTAATTTGGATTTACCAAAGCAAATTTATATAAGAGTATAAAACACTTCGGGAAAGAAATCTGCCGATCAGCCTTTACAGACAGATCTTATTCGTAAGTGTTAAACTTTCTTGTTTTAACTATTTCACTAAGTCATAAAATCAAATCAATTTCAGTAATAGTCAACTACAGTGAACAGTTTTTTTTTTTTATTGGATTCTTTTTTGTTCGAATCAAGCAAGCGAAAAATTATAACATATTATTGAAGTAAAACTTTACAACACTGGATAACATACATTCAAATATTCTACTTTCATCAGCAATCACATGCTCCAAATTTCAATATTTTAAAATTTATGCAGTCTAATTAGCTACAGTATTATTATTATGGGATTTAGTTATCCTTTATAATGGTAAGTGTAGCAATTGCTTTACGAATAGGGTACAATAATTCAGACCAAAAGTTAGCAATAATTCTTATTTATTATTAGAATTCATATTGCTGGCAATACTAAAGTACAAATAAAAGCATGGTGTTTTATTCTGTATTATTGGAAATATATAGTTATATTTACGTTAATTATCTTAATTATAGAAACCACAATTTAACATAGGAAGTTTATATTAATTTTCATTATCAACTTTCGAATTGAAGGAGAAAAAAGATATGTAGTTTTCTCATACCTTAACGTAATTATACACTGTGTTTATGAAAAAAAAAATGTAATTGTTCTGTGTTGTTTTTGTAAGAAAAAATTGGTTTGACCTTTGCAATGTATTATATATTTAACCATATTGTTGTTTATTTCACATTTTAACTGCTTACGTTTAGTGCTTCACTTACAGGTGTAGTTTTCATATATTATCTCGAAAGAGAGTTTACGGTTTGCCTCAAAGCTTACTTTTATGCAGATCAAAGGCATACAAAACTCATTAGAGCTATATAGGGTAATTTGCAAAATATGTGGTCAAATACATTACTGTGTTTCTAGTTTCTTTGGCCATCATTTTTATGAAAATAGCTGTTAATTTCGAGGTATGGCTGGAAGTTTATAAACCTTTGGTTTGTACTTCATCAACTTTCTATTCTTAGGTTTATTATCTAGTTCATGAAACCAGTGATGATTATTTTTAGATCGAAAGGTTCTTCTTTATAACTGCAGCTCTCATTTTGTGTATGAATGTGCTGCTGTTGATTAGGATGAAGTGTGGTTTTGATGTGTTGCATGAAATTTCTCTGCATTGCAAGTTGTTCTATATGTTTCATATGACTGTGCGTTGCTTAACAATTTCTATATATGGATATTTTTCCTCTGAAATGGCTTCCTTTCAACCATACCAATCGCGGCGTCAATGCGCTTTCTAACCAAACATAAGTATTAAACTTGTCGTCTGTGGCGCTTCGCAACAGTATTAACATATGATAATCGTCCTTATAAAGTGGGCGCAACTTCCATGTGAAGTTTCTTTGCGTGGTAATCTTAATTACTGTTAATAACTAATGAGAACTGATATGCTCGAAACTGTAACTCTTGGCTGGTCATGTTATGAGTTTTATTACTGTTATGGACTAATGACAGTTGTTACATTTTTCTTGACAAACATGTAAGCATTTAACATTTTACATGAAAAAATTCAAAATTTCCCAAGAAAAAACTCAAAACAACAACAAAAAAAAACATTAACAATAAAAATTCGTCCAAGAGCGTGGAGTCATTAGCTAAACAAATATATATTTACTGTGAGCGCAGCCCAGGATAGGTAAGGTCAGGTAAACCCCATCCTATGGCATACCTTTTGGTCCAATGCATCATCCTAACAAGTTTGGTTGAGGTTGGTTCAATGACTACGGAGTAGTTCGTAGACAAAGCAAATGTTTTATTTTTATAAGTTTAGATATAGTCCTTGATAGTACGAAAATTACCGCATTCCTTAAAGACGTTTCCTTTTTTTCCCCTATTTTTACAAATAGTTAACAACTTTGTGGAATTTTGTATTGAACTTCTATGTCATATTGGATTTGTGTTGTATTTTCTATCTTAATTCCCATTTTCTGCGAGGTTCAAGTTGTTATCGCTTTGAGAGATTTTCATAATTTCTTTTGCTGATTTTGATTAGCACTGGAAGAAACATTACAACTTATATAAAGTAAGTTTTATGGTTTTAAAGCGTACTTGTAGTGAACCAGGTGGTTAAATACTTCATACACAAGGCATATAATAAATAAGTTTTCTTGGAAAGTATTTCCTAAAGTGTATAATTTATTATTCCGATAACAGTAACAATAACCAAATCATAAATACGGCATATGGTCTACTTCTTTGAGTTAAACGAAGTAGTATTAGTAAACAAGACTTTTACTTATATAAAACAAATAAAGGCGATACGTGTAACATATTATATTCATGTTTTATATAACGTAAAATCAAGTAAATAAACATATAACGTGCACCTGATAATCCAAATATAATTTTCCCTAATGATTTTCTTATCAACCATAATTATAATGATTTTTCCACATATAACTTTAGGTACAATAATATGCAGATCTAAATAATGCATTCATACATATCATTAATGATACCATTATGACGGAGTCTTGTTAATCACCCAATTAGGATAAAGAATAAAAGTTCTGCTTAAAAGTTTTATGCATATTGATTTAGTCTTAATTAAACTATTTAAATAAGCTCACTAGTTCATATAAAATATGAGACAATAAAAGTACCTGCTCGCACGTGTACATCTCTACTTCCAATCGTGCCGACTGTGTTTGAAGCTACACAACGATAGAAAGTTGAGTGCACAGACTGCTGGTACTGGTCGACAGGAAAAGACGAAAATATTAAAGAGCCATCAGACCGACTGCGACGCAGACCAGGTATGTCCTCCAATCTATTTCCAAGACCATCAGTCCATAAAACAACTGGTAGTGGATTTCCAGTTGCTGAACACGGAATAATTACTCCAGAAGTGTTGTAAAAGCTCACATGGTTAGGAGGTTCCAAAATAAAAGATGGCCCTCTAGCGACTGAAGTGGACAAACCTGTTAGAGAACTATACTGTAGTTTAAACCAAAAAAGTATATAAATATATTATGCTAATTAACATTTGTAAGAATGTAACTACACAAAGGGTTACATTGCGTTAATCTTCAATGTTTGTTATAAATACATTATGCAGAACAACGAAATATTATTACTGCAGTTACCAAAATAATCACCAAGTGGCGTTTGGGCTAAAAGATATTACTAGATAGCAAAGCTACTTCGGGCTATCTGCGGTGTCCACCGAGGAGAATTGAACCCCTGATTTTAGCGTTGTAAATACGTAGACTTACCGCTGTTCCATCACAAAGAGTAGTAACATCAAACGTTACACAATACACTTATTTTTCTTTTATTTTGGCTTTATATGTCATTGCACCATTTTTTCGTGATAATTATAACATCCCAACATCCTACACATTTCTCTATATTTAAAGTCAGTACCTAATTGTCAGGATAAACCATTGTGTGTGCATCACATTACGTAGGCCTTTCGACAAGACGCTGCTGACAGGATCACAAATGTCTAAAATGTTATTCAAACATCGTTAAGCCGTAGTTTAAAAGATAGCATCAAGCTCAGTTTCGAGCATAGGATCGGCAATCGTAGTGATGGCTGGTGGTATGTTTCGAATTACAGCCAACACTGTATGATGGAGAATATTAGAGATACTGCAGATAGAGTAGCCATCCTTGAAGCTGACTATCAAAGCCCTATTTTGACTCTTTTAAATATTACAGCTTTTAGACATGGAGCAAAATAGGTATTAGTAACTTTAGGAAATAATTTCAATACTATGTCTCAAACCTTAAGCTTGTTTGTTTACTTTTTTGCGATTGTACTTTCGCTTTAAGCTACCTATATTGTTTCTGTAAGTTTTTGAAGATTTCTATTCCCCCTTTTGAAATTAATAATTTTAATAATATTGTAGTTATTATGGATTCATTACTCCAATTGTTTAAAGACGAATGTTTAATAAAGTTTTTACAACTTGGATAAAGGCTTTTGGCTAATATATCTAAGGGTTTTTGGATTTACTGAACAATGTCATAACTTTCAAAGAGAAGGCAGATAGCCTATAGAATAAAATGTTTATATTTGCATATATTTAATAAGTATCCGTTTTTTGTGGTATTTGTAGAAACGTTAATCTGAATAATACTACGGAATTTATCTGTAGATACACATATGGTTAATTATATTTTATATCCTGGAAAAATGGCTCAGGTTTAAAACACCTGAAGTGTTTTATATTTATTTAAATATATTTCATATTTCATATATTTATATTGGGGAATGTCAATCTGCCATGCCATATTTAGATATGTGTATCTGCCTTGTCTATCTACCATTTCTAGTTATCATGTCTAGGTGATTTCTTTTTATACTCAGCTTAATAGGTTCGCGTTGTTTCTCAGCTAATATCAGAAAATGGAAACTATTAAGTATTAACTTAGTGGTTTATAATATGAGACTGTATCAGTGACTAAAATATTTTCTTTAATGCTAGTACAAGATGACCAAGTATTTGAAGTTTTTAGTAAACTATCAAAATTATTAGTTATTAGGCTCTTGAGGGAGTAAAGATGCAGAAAACCTAAATATCATTTATGAAGTATTATACCTGTTTTGTAGATTTATATTTGAAAGTTAAATAATAGAAAACAAATGTAATTTAATCTATTTAAATCATACTAATATTGAAAAAGAAATATCATTTCATATGCTTAAGAGCCTGATGAAATATTTCTATACATAACGTTCTACTAATTCTGAAAATCAATCAAAGATACAAAAATATACCTCTCAAATTGTTCTCCAAATAAATATTTCAGTTTGCTTTATTGTGTTATAAGGACCCTTTTCTATCAGTCCGAATTATCAGAAAACATGACAAATCACACTCTTGTAGTTCCTAAAATTCTATTGAATGTGTAACAAAAGTAATTCCAGTAATTCATAAACTGTTACTCATACAACATATATTAAGACCACAGTGTCAAAGAAAAAAACCATCACTACTCTGGTTCTCCATGAGACGTCTTTATTATAAATATAAAGTTCATTGTGATAAAATTGTTTTCCTATGATCATTATTTTGGCTTACTCATTGTCTAACTGACCTCGCTATAAACCGGGTTTCGATACCCGTGGTGGGCAGAGCACAGATAGCCCATTGTGTAGCTTTGTGCTTAACTACAAATAAGCATAGTCTAAAAATAGACTTATGTGCTAAACATGAATTCAATATATGGCTTGCTTGTGTTAATATAATCAGGAATACCTTCAGTTGATAACATTGTGTTGTAAATAAAATATTATGTTATAAATACACTTTACATATAATGTTTTTAAACTGTTAACTCTGACCCATAGGTCTATGTAAAATACTTTAGAAATGAAAGAAGTGATATATTGGGGACACATTTTTTATATCTTTTTATAAACACTGACCAGATATGTTGGACATGAAAATGCTGGGTCAACATCTTAGCCATATAGGTTTCGAATATCAGCCTTTAAAATATAGTTAGCAGATGCCCGTTGAAACAATTCAGTGGTAATTTCCCTAAAAATAGTGGTGAATAAATATAAAATGTGCAGTCAACCAAATCCCTTGGATCAGAACGTATATGCAATATGATTGTCTAGTGGGTCGTTTTCAACTGTCTTTTGCCATGTGTTATTTCAATAACGAATATAGCATTACGTTTGTTTATAATAAAAGGAAGCTGAATATAATGCACTGTTGGCAAAAAATCGTTGGATTCCAATGCAGTGAGTGCATCCAACACATTAGAGAGCTCAGCTTCGCAAAGTAGTCTCTGTGATTTTTTTCCGTTGGATGCTACCGTTCCTTGTCATTTTACTAAGCACAAGAAAAGACAGCTAATGAAGTGAGCTCTTTTTTGACAGTTGTCATTTCTACAAGAAATGTCAAAGGAAAAATATTCACTTCAATTCAAAAAAACTTATTTGAGATGGTAGAATAAAATAATACCGACATGAGAAATATATATTTTTATATAAGCCGAAAAACAACAAATATATACTCAAACACGTTCCTCTCTCTATAAGATTTTTTTCCATTCATGTACACATTTCGAAATATTTCTTTCAATCAGTCAACGGAGGAAGTCTCGTTTCGTGAATTCCCTCATAAAAAATAAACATTTTTGTTCTTAATAACTTTTTTTCTCAGATTGACCGTTTAACACATACAAAGACTAACGGATCGATGTCGATAATGATATGAAATTTTAAGAACTGTAAAACATGAATATTTTTATGCAATAGACTCTTAAACAGAATCATTTTGATATATAATTTTCTTTTCTACGACTAATCGTTCAGGGGATACAGAACGTGACAGACGGACATTTGACTATTATATATATATATATAGATACGATACGCTGTGCACGACAACATACACAAATATAGATGTGTCAAAATATAATATGCAAACCAGTCTAAGAACTTTCTCGAGTAATAACAATTTTCAAGAGATTTTATTTTCTTCTACAATAACTGGAATTTTCTTCATTATAATCACAGAGACATAAGGTTAAATAATACTTAATATGCCCCAGATAATATTGCTTAATAATTTATTAAGCATTAAATCACGCAAACTAAAATATTGCGCTTTAGTTCATAATAATAACTTTAGACATATCAGCGAAGGGTCGATGAGATTGAATGTCCCACGTGCATTACGTTCTTGACTGTTATCTTCAAACAATAAACATATACTGTCCGTCTTAGGTTTCAAACAACAATGTTAAAATGATCAAACAAGTGCTAGCTTCCTCATAAGAACGACAATATAAAAGAATATGCACAGAAGCATTATTACAGTTTCACTGTAATGTTTTTTGTGCTGGGATTCAGATATAACAGTTGATATATTAAGCACAAAAGAATAGTCATTCTCTTTGTTCCCAGGCAAGTCGTGCTTGAAATATGGTAATAGGACTGCTTTCATAACGGTTCTGACAAATGAGTAAAAAAAACTGTCTAAGTTGGAAGATATGAAAACCCTTTCCGTTAGGGTATTCTGAATTCTTGCTATAGAAGTAAATATGAAAATGAATCCTTTCATTATACAAATAATTCAGCGATAAAAAGTATATTTAACTTCTCTCTTTGTTTCTTTTATTACCTTTAATTATATATAACTATAAAAGATATGCGGAGGCCGAAGAGTTGGGTATTAATTAAGGTTTTCTTTTGGATTTTGCGGTCATGATTTTTATAACTCTTTCTTACTTCCAATCTGCACTTAAGCATCTAAGCTCTAATAAATGTTTTCTAAACTGATGTTAGAAAAAAAAGAATGTCATGTTTTTAAGCTGTAATTTTCATAGCACGGTGCTATTGAATAGCCGGACGACAGAAAAGTATCCCTCTCTATAACATTTCTCATAAAAACGAAACCACAGAACATGAAAGATGTGTTTTTTGTTGTCCCTGATAGTAACTGCAGAAATCTATCTTCTATTTCATTTGAATATTTTACGTTTTTCTCCACCCATTAAAGATTTACAAGTGCATTAAATGTAGCAGAATATGTAATTTAAAAAAATAAAATAAACATGTTTGTAGGTGAACATGTGATATTTCAATAATGAAAACCGAGAGTATTCACATATGGAAATATATTATACTAACGTTGCTGCTTGTACACTTGCAACAGTTAGGGTTACTCTGAAATGATCATCATTGGTTTGATTGAGCCATCTTAACTTTGTCAACACAAGGCATTCGTGAAATATACAAATGCCTTAATTATGGTCGAGCCGTGGTTCAATACCAATCTAAAACACTTTAACCTGTGAGCCCGTTATGTAAAATATCTACACGTATTATTGTGGGGATGTTATAGCTGTGGCAGTCAATGCAAATAATTTATTAAAATATCTGCATAGGTAGTAGGTGTTTCTGACTGATTTTTCTCCCTATGAACATCAACCTTAGGGTAGAAATGGCCTTGCATGAACTCTAGGATCTCTGATTTGACTGTTTACCCCTTGTATCGCAAACGGTACCGCTTAAATATGACAGACCGTAGCACATAAATTATGCTTATAAAAGGTTTACGAAAGGTTTCTCGCGCACTGCACAAAACAATTAGAGGGTAATTGTAATTTATAATGTTGTAGGTATAAAAAGTATAGAACTACTATTATAAAGTAATGTAAATCAATCTGTTCATTTATAAACAGGTATTTGCTGGTCCGACATTTGATGTAAAATGCTAATAATTGGCCTGTGTTCATAGATAAACATGTGACAGAAGTGGCTTTATATCTTTACAGTTCATGACATTTCACTATGATATGGAGTACCGTTACTACTAAGAGCAAAGATAGCCTGGGATCAATATTGTGTTCTTAAACTCGGTATTCAATACGTTCTGAAAAATTCTCTGAAAATGATGTTTCTGGAATCTCTTGAGGGATGCAGCGTGTTTTTAGAGATTATCCCATTATACTCGATGGAAGTAAAGTCTGATGAGCTTGCAGACCACTTTATTCGGCTTTATCAACCACTTGGGCCAATTACGCCTGCATATGGTATCACAAAAGGTTGCTGAATACAGTCGTTATAATGCTTAATATAAATGTACCATGCGGGAGGACGTAGAGGACTATAGGTTTAGCAATGCTAAGTACTATACACATGATCATTCCATCCATGACATACGTATCATGTTCCTCTATAAAAATGGGCCAATCAGAGTGAATCGCAACTCACCTATACAAACAGTATTACTCCACGTCTCTTTTGCCCAACAATGGATATATTCTTAGAATCATTACCAGTGTGCTTTTTTGTGCTTTGATGTGAGCAAAATGCATCTCGTTGAGAGCCTGATATATAGGCCAATCTTGTGACCGCTGTTTCTAACTGTACTGACATTTAAACGGTGCCCAGTTTTATCTGGGAACATCTAATTTAGTCTCGGGGCAAGTACCGTACAATTGCAATGCTCCATAATGAACGGATATATAATGGCTCGTTTGGTTATATCTTGTCCATTTGTCCAACCAACAGTATCATTAGTTTGAAAGCGGTTCCACAATCTTCTAACAACATTTTGACACAATTTTAACCAATTCACAACAGCTTGATGTGAATGGGCGATTTCCATTTGTCCGATGGATCTTCACATGAGTGAAATACAAAATGTCTTAATTAAAATTCATAAAAAATTTAAAACACTTTAAACTATAATTCACTTCAAAGTAACAACGGGAAACAAGATTGTGTGAGCCGTTATGCATAACATAGGCTGAATGACCAATGCATTTCTATTAACACGACTGATTATCATTTACTACCAATGAACTAATGGCGATATGAGTGACATGATCTTATGACACTGGCTTTTGCTCTTATAACTTTACAAATTCCGATTGTCCTTGCATGGTTTCTTGCAGTGTATCATGTAATAAAACATGCAAATCATCAATAATTTTCTTAGAAAAATAATACTTATACCCATTTTTAGGTAAAGAAGGGGACAAAAACTTTGCAAAAGAAAATGTTAAATGAATTACGATACTATATATCAAGCATTTTCTTTTCTAACTTCCATTACATAAGATTGTTATTTTTGTCGTTGTTTTCATAGTACGAAGCTACACTGCCCCCAAGTGGTACAGCTAGAATCCGGGTTTCTATACCCGTGGTGGGCAGAGCACAGATATTCCATTGTGTAGCTTTGTGCTTAATTATAAACAAGCAATCAAACGAAGCTACACAATGGGCTATCTGCATTCTGTGCCACTGCTTAGAAGTAAACAATAAGCGTCCCCTATAAAAATTATAGACACATTGTGCCATTGCTAGCGAAACAGGTGGTAGATTAATTAGAAATATGTTTTTGTTACATGGATAACATAATAATATATCAAAGAAATGGAAAGTTAGTTGTAAAGAAATTTAATTACTAAGAAAAGTTATTTATACAAATACAGTCTTTTCGGTAACAAATTTAAATTGATTATCGACCTCTTTAAAAGCTGTTTTGATAATTCTATTCGATAAACCTCCTTACCTGCAATTTAATGTTTCCTCAACGTTGGAAAGAAAATAACAAATTTGAAACGTGGAATTTCTAACACTGAAGTCATATCAAATTGACATCTGTGGAAAATCTTCTATTTGTTCAGAAAACAACAACAACGCACTGATTAATTTGAGAAAAATACAAAAGTTCTATAATAAAAAATCCAGACAAAACTTATGAAAAAAGGCACAGAACAAATTTAGTAACGGAAATAGGCTATAAACTTGGGGAAAAAAATAATAACCTTATTCGGGAAGCTTACAAAGAGACAAAATGACCAGAAATTGTTATAAAAACATCAGTAAATCTTGTCACAGTCGTATACTTGAATTTTATGATCTTTCGAAAGATCCTAAGCTCAACATATCACTCCACACAATATTTTTTGTCTATGATACCCTAACGTAACAAATTACCAATGGTAACTTGGAAAATTACTTCATCTTCTTCTAGTTCTTTTCAGTACTACATTTACGAGGAAAAGAAATCCTGTAAGCCAATAAGCCCTCTTATATTAGATAAACGTCAGTAGATACAGTGCCTTGCAAAAGTATTCATCCCTACCAATAATGTCACATTTTGATGAAATACAAATAATGTAAACATTTTGTTAATGACCTTGTTTTTTATTAAAACTATAATGATAAAACTCAACACTGTTATGTGTGAAAGAGGTAGAAGGTCAGAAAAACTTACAAAGAAAATATATACATTGAAATGTCCTGATTGCATAAGTATTCAGCCCCCTATGTCAGTACTTGGTGGAAGTACCTTTGGCAGCAATTATTGCTCTGAGACTTTTTGGATAAGTCTTTACCAGCTTTGCACAATATTAGCCATTATTCCTGGCAAAATTGCTCCAATTCTTACAAGTTTGTTGGGGATCATTGATGGACTGCAATCTTCAAGTCTCACCATAAATTTTATATTGGATTCAAGTCAGAACTTTGCCTGAGCCACTCCAGGACATTCACTTTATTCTTTTGAAACCACCCCAGTGTGGCTTTGGCCTTCAGCTATGGGTCATTGTCCTATTGAAATGTGACATTTTCGACCCAGTTTTAGATTCTTGGCTGATTCATGCAGGTTTTCCTCTAGGAATCGCCTGTACTTTGCACCATCCATCATCCCCTCAATCCTGACAAACTTCCCAGTCCCTGCTGATGAATAGCATCCCCATAACATGATGCTGCCACCACCATGCTTGACAATTGGGATGGGTTGACTGGATGATGTGCTGTGTTGGGCTTGCGCCAGATGTAGCGCTTTCAGTTTAGACCAAAAAGCTGAATTTATGTCTCGTTTGGCCACAAAACCTTCTACCACATGTCTGCTGCATCATTTACCTGCTTTGTCGCAAACTCCATACGAGATGATTCTTTTTCAGTAATGACCTCTTTCTTGCCACTCGCTTATACAAGCCAGCTTTGTGTAAAGACTGGGATATTGTCGATCTATGAACACTGACTCACATCTCAGACATGGAACTTTGCAAATATTTCAAAGTCACTGTTAGCTTCACAGTGGCATCCCTAACCAGTTTTCTGCTTGACCGGCTGCTTAGTTTGGAAGACCAGCCTGATCTGGGTATTGACTGTGTGATATGAGGCACATTCCACTTCTTAATGATGGACTTTGCCGTACTCAAAGGAATAATCAGCAACTTTAAAATTTTCTTGTAACATTCTCCTGATCTGTGCTTCTCTACCACTTTATCCCTGACTTGTTTGGAGAACTCCTTGGTCTTTATGGTTGGTCGATTGTATCATTATTTGAGTTGTAGCTTGAACAGATACATTTACTCTGAAGTCAAGTTAGACCAATTTGATTATACACAGACAGAGACCATTACACTAATTTTATTATCTTTCAGTCTAATTTTTTGCTCCTGAACTGAATTATGGTTACCATAGCAAAAGCTTTGAATACTTATGCAATTGATAATATTCTAATTTTATTTGAAAATCTAACTTACTTACATAATATCAATGTTTTTGTTTTTTTAGCTTTCTCAATTTGGAGTAGACTGTGTAGATTCAAATATAAAGTCCAATTTGAAAGTTTCACAATTGCAAGCTCAGACAGCATTAAAATGTGAAACTTTGCAGAGAGTGAATACTTTTGTGTTCAGAAACGTTTTTGAATAGCACCATGAAATCTTTATGATTTTTCTGACCCATTTATCTTGAGAAAGCTCAATTTCATCTAATTCAAATGTTATTTGAGATCTGACTCGTAAATGTTTCAACAAGTCAATGATTTCCCTAATTTTTTACAGTTATTTCTATGCAAAGCGTAGAACTATTTGAATCGATTGCATGATTTGTTTTACCATTTACTTAAAACTATTCACGTACAAAAACTCCTTAAAGGAATATTAGCTTATTTATATATTCATAAGGTTGTACTGATTAATTATTGGAAAGGTTTTTTATTAGTTTTTTTCTTACACCAGGATTCTCTTCCAACAATGGATACAGTTGAAATAATACAGTGTACCTCACCTGGTGTAGCTCTAAGGGCGAACATAAAGGTATGCATTTAATAATTTATTTTTATTGTCATCTGGGACATTTACATACATTTATTTCTAGCGATAATTTGAAGCAACCTGAAGATGAGCTTAGGCTGGAAACACCGAATTAGAATTATTTAACACAAATATTGCTTCTAGCTATTACTATATTAACGTAGGATAGAGGATACTTTCGAACAAAGATATTATAACAAGCATTTCTTTTGAAAGATTGTTACCCTTGAATTATCAAGTGATATTTACATAAAATGTATTAAAACAGTTCATAAATGAGAAATAAAACTGTAAAAACAGATGAAAGTGTTTCTAACTTTCATATTATGTTCACAAGTAAATCTGAACCTAAAGGCAATGTGTTTAGGTTTGTTTGTTGTAAATACTATTAAACAAATAACAGAATGACATAAAATGAAGGGTAGAACATTTATTTTGTTTATAAATGTTTTTTGAAAATACTTGTTTTTATCGTTTAACAAACTAATACTAAAGAGCATATTTTCCTGGTTGTCGTGTCCCTTCTACTTCATCTGTTTCTTACCAACAGCAATACAACGAAGTTTCTGAGAGGTTTTCAGAAAACAGCAATATCAATCTTGTCCTATTTCTCTTGTGCAGCTTTCCATAAACAGGGTAAACTTTTATTTCTGTGACTTTCATACGCACGCTTAAGCTAACCAAATACAGAGGAGTCCATTGAAGCTGCACTGACGGACTTAAACTTTTATAGCTAAACTAGATTGTTGTGATTCCAGTTTCTTTGGCCATTTTCCTCTTGGAAACAGCCATTGATTTTGAGGTGTGGCTGCAAACCTTCCAACTTTTGGATTTTTAGCTTTAGATTACTGTTTTAATTTTTTTTCAAATATTTCCAGCCCCATTGTAATGGGTTTGGGAGTCTGAGGATTCTCTTTCGTAACAACAAAACTCACTTTTCTGATGCAGACGCTAGTCGTGATTGGAATGGGGGGATTTAATGCTTTGCTGTCCTAATTTCGCTACTGTGCGAATTTCTCGCTTTCACGAAGAACATTGAAGATTCCCTTCTTCAGCTGCTATGTCCTTTGACTCTACATTTTTGTACAATCTCGCTATAGGAGTACATCTTTTCGGAGAAGATGTCACATACTCGACTATACATCGACATTGAAGTTTTGATACAGGGACGAATGATGTTTGGGTACATAGCTTTCTTCCATAAGTCAGTCATTTGTTGGTTTTTAGACTGTAATAAAATACTGTCAAAATATAATTGTATTACTTGTAAGAGCAGACCCTTAAGAAAGGTGTATTTGAATTTAAAAAGATGAAATGAATTAAAGTTACGAGCATGAGCATTTGAAGACCTTTAGTGTACAGAAGTTTGGAGAGTAAGTTCAGAAGTGTCCTTAAAGTATAATTTGCTTCTTTTTAAGTTTGGAAGATACATATTTCAGTGAAGATTAATAACATAAATAATCAACTAAATATTTAATATTTTTTGTGTTTCTAATAAACAAAAAAGGAAGGTTGTCGATAGACTTGACAAAATTAGTCACGAAATTTGAAGGTAAAAATGTTTGCTGTGTACCTAACAAGCACGTGGTTCGGATGAGCTCCGATTATTATTCAGTCACGAAAAACATCAATCCTCAAACCTCAATTTGACCTCAAATATCGGTTTGGTTGTATTTCGTCATGCAATAATAGAAAATCCCATTAACCATTTTTTATTGTGAAAGTTTATAACATAGATCAATAATTAAACTCAATTCAAAACAAGGAATAAAAAAATTAAATTTTGAATAGGTTTTCAAATTCATTAATTCTAACATTATCGTTACTTTTCATGATGTACTCAATACGGTTTTGTGCTCAACATGTACGGTTTTCGTAAATGTTTCGTCATTCAGACTTTCATTCGTATTGTTTCATATTACAGTTATTGATCAATATGATTTCTTGTGATTTTAGTTTTTTTATAATTTTAGTATTTTTTTCCCAGTTCTTTTCCTCATTTTCTGTATAACTAATTTTTAATTTTAGTGACGTAATGGAAAATACATTATTACCACTTTGCACACATGTCATACGCCATTCCTACACATCTTATGTGTTTTTCTTCTCAGATCTAGTCTCTTTCTAACTAACGTTCTTAGATGCAAATAGTTATGGCAAAAGAAGCTCATACGAAACATGTCATTTGCATACTGTTTCGGTTTCTCTTTGTTTGTGATAAAGAACACTGTATTATGTATAGTTGGTAAAGTGAAACATTTTAGTTACTGAAACAGAATGTATTCAATGAAATAATTTGAGTCAATCCTATATTAAAATTTAAATGATCTTCTACACTTACTCTATAGCCTCTACACAATTAGAAAGTTTAGAGTGAATACTTAGAGAAAAGACATCTTCAAAAATTACCTACTGTGTGAACGAATCTTTCTCTTTCACATAAATACCAATGTTGTTAAACATATTAAATTATTAACATTTGTTTTCTAGCTCATGTACTTCGTGGATTTTCCTATAAAACTAAATAAAATGTTCTACCCTTCATTTTATGTCATTCTGTTATTTATTTATTAGTGTTTACAACAAACATCACCTAAACACATTGCCTTCACGTTCATATTTTTGCTGCTTTTAAGTTTAATAGTTTATATTAGGAGTACAACGCGATTTACAATATTTCTATTATTGATTATTATTTTCACTTTCATTCACATATAACACATCTTTAGTAGTTTCTTATAATTATGTATTAAAATAATCATCATTAGTGCCGCTAATAAATTACACGTTTTACATGTTTATGTCAGCTCATGTGTTTTCCATTGAACGCTTATATTTTGCAGTTGTTTTTCGCTAAGGCAACACTCTGTTGATTATATTATTTGGTAATTTTTAATAGTTCTGCATTAATCCTTCGAACTAAAACATTAAATATCAATTTATTGTTTTTTATGGTTGAATATTTATATGATGAGACATGACGCTATACTGCATATGTTGATTTTTTTTCAGCCAAACGTTACTGTCCTAAAAACGTGTTCAATGCATCTGATATGTATTTCTAGAAATATATGTTAGGGTAAAAATATTCATAAGCTTTTGAAAATTGAAAGCCTTATAAGCCTACAAAATTCGACTAATAATCACTTTAAGTGAAATATTTTTATATTTTTTTCACATAACTTTTATCCAGTACTTTATCCATTTGAAGCTAGAAATATTAAAAGTTTTCATTGTACATACTTGTGTTTTTGTGGTTGCTTTTTATTTACAATGAATCCTATCGTTAAATAACAGAACACATCAGCTAGAATGATCACTCGGCAGCTGAAAGTCTATATAAATACTGCTGTTTGTAAGCAGTAATGAAATAAGCTAAATATGGTGATGTTAAAATACGCTGTTTACTAGATATATATCAGAATAATGACAACTGTACAAGACACTTCGTACTTAATGACTTCATATATTACAAACCACTCAAAATTAACTATGTGCCTGACGCGCCTGAACATTGCCACCTATTTTGCTGAAGTGCTTTTTACTGTTTACCGTTAAGCTGAAATCTGCATAATGGGCTATCTATGCTGTGCCCACCACAGGAATAGAATTCCGAATTTTAGTATTATAAGCCCTCAAGCTTACCGTTGATCCATCGGAGGCTGTTCAAATGAAAAGCCACATGTGTTAATTATTTTGTTAAAAATGAGATAGTGTTGAGTATTTCGTTATACAGAGATTGAATATTATTAACATGTAAATTAAATGTACATATTTGAGGTGGTTGTTTATGGATTTATTGTAGTCCAGGAGTATGATCTGCAAGTGATTCACATATACTGGCAGAATATTAGGGCGTGATTCATCAAATTCTTATCCTGCGTTATTTCTTAGCATCATGAATATTTTATAAAGAAAATATTCTCAGCTTTGAAGTCTGTGACAGTTGTCAGCTACGTTAAAGTCAATAGCTAGAAAATTTAGTACGAATGCTCGAGGAAAAAGATAGGAAATGATATACGATAGATAGAGCAGGTTATGAGGACTATTCCTATTAAGTCTCTAAGGTATGCAGCTCTAACTTTGGAGCCCACGACAGTTGAAACTCAAGTAAATCATAATAATATAACCAAAATCCAACAATGATGTATTGAGGAAAAGATGAAAGTACGCAGTGAAAATTTAGCTGGTAAAGATACGAACAGGAAACGTAAAGTAAAAAGTTATAAAACTATCTAGCTTAAAAATCAGAACCTATGGCAGTTGTTATCGATAAAAAAGTCAGTGCACCTGAAAATTCGTAAGAGACTGGACATCGAATAGTGACAGGTTACAAAAGTGGTGCAATAGTCAGCCTATACAGAATGAAAACATATTTTTGGAGATTGTGGCGACTGCTATTTATATAAAACTAACGACAATCATGAAATCCAACAAGGATATTAGTGGTTAGAACTGTGAAAACAACAAAAATAACAAAAACGAGGCACTAAGATGAACATAAACTAAAATGGTATTAGTTACTAAATATGATTTCTATCCTGGCTATTGAAGCACACATGAGCATCAAGCATATATTTGTTAATGTATAATCGGTAAGCTTTGAAAGCATCACATCTAAAGTTTGATTAACATAAGTTCTTCTTATTCCTTGACATGAGAAGAATTTGTAATTTTTGCTGTGATAGTTAGTGAAATATTGAACAATGCATTGTTTGTTTGTTTTTCACTTTGATGCACTTAGAATTCTCCATATATGGTTAACTGATAAATAATGGAATACCTGACAAAAAGAAAAACAAAATATTTGTACCAGAAGATAAACGCGCACAGAATAACGCTTCTAGGCAACAACAACAACAAAAAAACACTGTGTAAACCAAAGTAGCAGAGTATATACACAGAAAATAATAATATAAATTTTAAGAGCTACACAAAACAAAGAGTTTGAGTGAACTCTTTCTGAAAAGTGAAGTAATAAGCTTTACCGATAAGATACAACATGTGGCATTATCCATTTTCAAAAGTATTCTTGTTTTGCGTATAACTAAAAAGAATATAATATATAAAATACAAGCGAACTAAAAGTTTACTTTGCATGCAGAAAAAAAGCATGCCAAACATCTGATTACCTGATAGAAAAAGATACAGCAATTTCTGTAAAAAAAATTGTTATCTGTTACGAGAATTATACTGATGATAATGATGACGAGACTACGTGGGTGTGCGTCAATTGCCATTCAAACCTACTGGATATATGGACGATCAGCAAAGGTTAGTGCTACGCGTGGTGTTATACGTCGGTTTCACACAGTGAAATTTGAAATAGCTGTCAAACTCGAACCATTCGTCCGAATACTTATCCATTTAAATTTGATCGCTGGGGATTCACCTGAATTTCTCAGTCAGTAGTGATTTGAAGTGTTTAGCCAAAAAATAATATGTATTTCACACATAACAGACTTCGTTTCCATTACATATCACATAATGCGGGCATCATCAGCCTCTCAAAGGTGCTTGACGTATTGCTAAGTCCGAATGCATGAAATCACTCGAAATTCTTTGAAGTTTTCTCAAGCAGCCTTAAGTTTACTCTCATCACGAACTTCAACTGGTCAGAAGTCAGATGCCAGTATGAGGCAACGGAAACATGTCAAGGTGCGATACTGAATTCACCCATCTGAAGCACATTCAGAACTTCAACATTTATTTTGTCTTATTGACGATGACTACTGATGACGACTACAGCTTCTGATGACTGTAGTATCTCATCTTTGAACATCTCTTCTGTCTAATCACTAGATTCTAGAATTCTTGCATAGCTTTTAATTGACAGGTTTGGAACTGTATCATAGCTTCTTGACCTTTTATTTCAAACGGGAGATAACGTACTGCTTTATCTGTGACAAAGCATGCCCTGCAGCTACCTATTTAAACCTTTGGAAGAACCTATCTACATCCGAAGTAAACAGGTGATACTGTGTTGCTTGATCTGTAATAAATTATTCCGTACAGCTAGACTTTTAAATCTCCGGAAAATTTGTTCGAATCCTCCTTTGTTACATCACTAAATGTTGGTAGATTTACATGTTTTTTCTCATTAACTTGTTTAGAATATAATAAAGATTGCTGTCTTTCCACTAGCTCGAAATCCAGAGGCATCTGACGCAACTAATAAGTGCACAGGTACAAGACCATGATTTTTATGGTGCGATTATCTTGGTACTTTGATCCACGAACTTACAATGACCAACTAATTATTTAAGGGTTCTTTGATCATTGAAACACAAGAAGTAGTCTTGTCCGTAAGCGTGTTTAACATACCCTAACCAGAATTATATTGATCATATGTTTTGTAAGGTTGATTCTGCATCCGATCCCTTTGTACATTCAGTAAATATTCTTTGCTGAAATCCAAACCACTTAATCCCGCTCATTCAAGTATATCAGTCTCCTCAACTTTCAATCTAACCTGGAAATACAGAGGTAATTAGTCTCAGAAAAAAACCTAATAACCGAAATGCTTCTAGAATGCCATTTACACCCTGATGAAGAAATATCCACTTTATAAAAGCACTTGGGTCGTTTGGTTTATTTTCTGATGCTTTTTCACGTCAATCTAGCATGCTTTTGGATATCATTAGGGAAAATGCCGATGGGTTGAAACCATCACGATGAATGCTCGTCATTCCAATAGTGAGATCGTATGTATTGGCTACCTACAACAGAGTCTCTTACTTGAGTGAAGTCCTAAAGACAAGGACTGCACCTCCACTCCATTGTGCTGAAACTAGCCAAAGGTGTTCCTGACTAAGAGCCTTACCAATGGTTCTGTTTCAGCCCCAAGATTAGGCAGACGATTGGAGAGCCTAGCAAGGAGCTTGGAAGAATTCGGTGTCCAGGCCTGAGCTCTTATGAGCATGAATCACCTCTCCCAACCCTAACCACAAACCAGTGTCTCTCCTCGTTCTCTTGTGCTTATGAGCTCCACCAAAAAGAAACGTGGTTCTTGTAGTCTAAAAATAAAGCAAGCAGATATAGAAAAAACACTTAAGCAAGAGCGTCAGATGACTCTTTCTCTCCTCATTCCCAACTTGTTATCTAACCATATGGGATACTGGTCATAGCAGCTGCATTTTAACACTCACATGGTTGATTAATTACTAATAGTTTAATTGCCCGATTCTTCCAAACCTAGGTGAGCAGCTGCAACCAACCAAGTGATTGAAGGCCATACATTAAGGCAGGTGTTGTGAAGTACTTTGAATGAAGTAAACCTGTTAATTCTACAATTTATGTGTGAACAGTTTAGCTTTGAAAATATTGTTAAATAAAAATACAAAACTGTGATACAGGAACTAGATTATGTTGAATGTCACACAGTGGTCGATTAAAAGCATAGTATTAAACTTGAAAGAAAGTAATAGTCACTCTCAATTCCTCACTTTGGTACCATGCGCAGCATCTTCACATTTTTACCAGAGTTGGCACAAAGAAAAGCATGGCCAGGTTGTTAAGGCGCTCGACTCGCAATTTGAGGGTCGCGGGTTCGAATCCCCATCCCATCAAACATGCTCGCCCTTTCAGCCGTGGGGCGTTATAATGTGACGGTCAATCCAACTATTCGTTCATAAAAAGAGTAGCCCAAGAGTTGGCGGTGGGTGGTGACGACTACCTGCCTTCCCTCTAGTCTTTAACTGCTAAATTATGGACGGCTAGCGCAGATAACCCTCGTGTAGTTTTGTGCAAAATTCCTAACAAACCAAAAGCACAAAGAAAAGAGAAAAATGGTCATTCCCATAGTGACGTCCTGCATTCCAAACACCTAACGTCACATAATACAAGGATTGCCTACGAGAGATGCTTCCCTTCTACTAATCCAGCATAACAATGACAAATAAGATGCCATCCCACCACCCTACCATTTATTAGGTCTTTCTCTCTCATCAGCAGTGTAATAGATGTGAAGCCATAAACTCACAAGTCTCCTCTTCTACTGGGGCCACACACATATACGGAACTTGGAATAAAGAAACACAAAAATACAATACGCATTAAAATGCCTGTCTCTTAAGTTTCAGCAGACTAAGCACTGTTGATGCCAGGAGTCACATCTGATACAGTGAATTATATTTGCAGATAGGTGAAAGTTCGAAAGAAAACAAGTATGTGTGTCTGGTAATACTGATTAGCATCATGTCCATCTTTGGAAGAATTAAAATTATTAAGAGCATGTTTTTATTAGGTTCTAATTTTACAATGCATATTTTCCCATTAGTTTCGCTGTACTAAAAGCAGCTGTGAGGTTCTCTGTCTGTCTCTGTAGGTCATTTCCACGCTATAATGTTGCTATGGTAACCTAGCCAGTGCACAGTCAAGGCAGTTACTGTAACCAGGCGTGTATAGTTAAAGTGGTTTAACTGGATTGAATTAGATAAAACATGAGATCATATGATCTTTCCGAGAAAGACCAACTTCATTTATAAGTAAATTTATCAACTAAAATTTATATTTAGGTCAATATTTTGTTTTTGCTTTATTTACTTCTTTTTGTATCTCGTTTGAGGGTTGGGAATCTAGGAAATAAAATCCTTGGGATCAACTACAGTGTGATAAAACAGTGAGAAGTTTCAGTGATCATGTGTAAAAAGAAGTTGAGCGTCCATTCAGTTTTATCAGTGCTTAACTACATTTTACTCAAGTTTCATTGTTAGGCGTATTTTTATTTCGAAGTCAAAAAGCATTAAAACACAACGCATTATTCTGTCAAGTCAACTAAACATCGTCATCTTAAGTAATACCATTCGAAACGTTTGCATTAATTTGTTATAAGGCTTAAATCCAAATGGAAACTATTTTACAGTTGTCTTTATGTTTTCAGCCGAAAGCTATACAATGGACTATCTGGGCTATGCCCACCGAGGAGAATCGATCCCCGAATTTGAGCATTGTAAGTTTATAAGCGGGGGACACGTTTTAGAGAATAGTAAGGTATAACTATTATATTTTGAATATAACTACATCATTTCTCTCTTGAGCGCGCGTTGCCAGTGATGTAAAATAACGGTTAAATTAAACAGTAATTAATAAACACTGCCCTGTTATGATCTTTTTTGTAATGCTAACCTTATCTATGAAGTATAACTAAAATACAATTTTCGTTTCTTTTATTTCACTTGTAAGTCAAAAGTCATCTTTTCACTTCTTTCTTCATATATGTTTCATAATCATGAGAATTTATTAGAATTATGGCTGAAAATATCATCAACAGCGATCGAATCTAGCTGATCATTCAAAGCATTCTAATGACTGCAGTTGCTTTTGTTTAACATTATTATTTCTAGCCAGTGAGTTTCACAGGATTGTATGTATCAATTTATAAGTTACTTTTCTCAATTATTTTAGTTTTGCGTTATATAGTTAGTTTACCTCTAATCCAAAGTTCTTAATAATGACACTATATTGCAAATTTTGTTTTCTTACCTTGTCAATAAAACTCTGTGTAGCTTATAAATTTAGTACAGCTTCGAACTGACTTATTGTTTTAGAAACAATTACAGCGCTAAGACTAGTTTTTAAGCTCTTAAAAAAAGAAGCACAGCTCCAGCATTCACCGAGTATTATCAATCATAAATTGCGCTGGATATTTAAGAAGTTATAAATAATAGGTTTGTTTGTTTGAAGTTAAGCACAAAGCTACACAAATGGCTATCTGTGCTCTGCCCACCATGGTTATCGAAACCCGGTTTCTAGCGTTGTAAGTCCGTAGACATACCGCTGTGCCACTGGGGACATAAATAATAGGAAAATTAAATTAATTGCAATACATATATTTTTCTGAAAAACGATGTATCACTTAATTTTTTCTTAATAGAATTAAATAGAAGGAATGAGCTAGGCTGAAGGAAAACAAAGTCTACACATACATTTTATAACGAGATACAATTTTGGAAACATGCTGTGTTTCTTGTTTGTGAAACATTTCTTAATGGCGAACCTTAATGCTTACTTGGTTTTAATTTGCTTTATCAGGAAAACAGTTAGAACCGAAATCAGAATACTTTATGTTAATGTACTAGCTGATATTCAACAGTTTTATGTAAGTCTTGTTGAACGTGTATCTTTTTTTCCTTTCCCTGTTTTCCTTATGTATGCATAATTTATATATACAAGAGTATTAAAAAATTATGAATTTTAAAATGAAGTAGGAATCCTGTTGTAAAAAATAATGAAACAAGAGTATTAAAAAAATATGAAGTTTAGAATGAAGTAGTGATCCTGTTATAAAAAGCAATGAAACAAGAATTAAAACCAGTCACGAATTTATAAAATTTAATACGTATTTTGGCCTACAGATAAGTGTATAAAGCTGCCAAAGTAGGGATTAAATTTTAGAAATTTGTGATTGGGGTTTTAATTTTTGTTTCATTACTTTTTGTAGCAGGATACTAACTTCATTTTAAAATTCATAATTTTTAATACTCTTGTTTGTTTACTTTTTATGTTATATCTATATAAAGTATATGCTTTACCTTTAGAAATTGTCGCGTGTCTATCCATCGATTTGTAGCACCATCCGTTGGGTTGAAAATATATTTAAGTACGTGCATGATATGTTTACCATTTATATTACATAGATTTTTATCGGAGTATGAAAAGCAGATACCCACAGATCAGTAAAGTAGGCTGGAGAAATCTTGTAGCGATAGTCCGACCTGTCTAGGCGCTAATCCCGCTGACGTGATCAGGTAGGTAGGTAGTTGACGAAAACGTTGCTGGTTTAGAAATTTTTGAATTGTTATACCGGAAATGTTAGCGACCTTTTAGTGCATTATTAGTATATATGCGCTTAGGAATTCGATAGGGTGTTTTTTCGGCGCGTGAATTATTTGGAATCCTTGTCGATCCCTACTATTAAGTATTACCGTACTTAAAATCATATCCTCAAATAGTATTTACACTGGAGTATCAACCAACTAAACAAATAATGAAAACCAGTTTTGAAAAATTTAGCAATGTACGTCTAACTAACGCCAATCTGCCGTAATACAAACAAAATAATTTTATGTTACAAGATGTTAACATAGCTTAAAAGCAGTTATTATCAAATAACGCTAGCATTATAGCAAAACCCAAAAGAGGGCTTTATATAAAGTGGCTCTTATAGCAGATTGACGTTTTATACAGCCCTGCTTCTGAAGGATCATGATGATAACGCTATTATTCTGTATTCTTAGAAATATAAAACTTAGACTACTTGTCTATAATTTTGTTTTTAAAATAATTATCTATACACGAATGTCAATACTAAACTTACCTTCAGCTTGAATTAATACCGCAAGAATCATTTGGATGATCCAGTAATACGGTCTGTACCTCATGACTGTGCCTCATCTACAAAAACAGGAGCGTTCAGCACGCGTTGACCGAGCTACGAATGTAACTGCAAGAACTTGCTGGTTGATCGTTAACCGTATCTGACACCGTACTCTCCAACTGGGAATGTTGCTGCTGTTCGCACCAATCAACATTTCCGTTACATCAACAATTGTGTTATTGGTCGTGATAACCTAGTAAATATAAAAATCAAATATAGATAACGAGTGTCTGAGATTTCGTAGTTTTATGTTTACTTGTTTTTATAAATGTTTGGTCGATGTATTATCCAATACACTGCAAAAATAGGTTAGAAGTCCTGACAGTGTATAACAATCTAACAATTTTACATTAGATTAAACTAACTTAAATGTTCTATTCTCCATAATTTCATTTTGAATAAAAAAGAACTATTCTATTTGATTTATAACATTTCTACCCAACTATTGGTCAGCGGTTATTAATTCCCCCCCTAATGACTCAGCAGTAAATATGCAGGCTTACGACGCTAAAGATCGTGTTTCGATAGTCGTGGTGAGTAGAGCTTAGATAGACCATTGTGTAGGTTTTTGTAAAACAACAACAAAACTATACTTTATATTACAAATTATATTATCACACGAAATAAAAACTATATATATATTAGAAGACAAACAATTCATATTTTAATGCAGTTGTTTACATTTCAATTCTTATTATTCATTTGCTACATTTATTTTTAGTTACAAACATTATTTTTTTGTACAAGTTCGTACATTGTTATCGCTTAAGAAACTTGAAACTTCAGACAAAAATTACGATTTACCGTTTTATTAAGGTTATAACAAATTGGTAATTCTTTTTTGAAACATATTCGTCTAATGCTTAAAACTCTTTGGAGGAAAAGTATTTTAACTCTTTCTTGTATTTGAAATCCTCGTACATAGGTTTTGATGACAGACTAAAAGGCGGAAAATGCTGTTTTCCCCACAGTACTCTCAACGCCATGTCACAGAAAACTATCAGGCGTTCTGATGAAAAGGTTTTCGTTACACCTTATTGATCTATCAATACAAGAAACAGCAAATATGAGAACATTTACTTTATAGCTAAAATAGATTTTATGGGAAAATAGACTAAACAGATCAAGTAGAAACGATAACTTTTAAAAAGTAATTGCTCATACAGCAAGAAAATACTGGAATGTCAATAACATTAAAGCATCATAAACTTCGTCATTTTTTACAAATAACAAAATGCATTTGATCTTATAATATATCATATATTTAGTCAAACTAAATGTTACACTATGACTTTAATAAATCTTAACGTTATACACTCAAAAGTTTCTTTAAATAAGTATAAACAAACAGCTTTTACCTTACAGTAGAAAAAATTTGAAGGACAGCATATTTCATCATGTTTCGGTACTTTACGCCGATTTCTTGGTATTTCTATTTTTATATGCATCATTAGATGTTGTTGTTTTTGACTTTTTAGTGTAAAGGTACACAACTGACTATCTGCATTCTGTCCACAGCTGGGAATCGAACCCAAGATTATAGCGTTGTAAGTCATCATACTTACCGTTAACCACTAGGGAATACAAACATTGAAAAGCTACTGTTAAAACACTTGTGTTCGATTTCAGAATAGAAAATATTACTCTACTAAAAGTATGGCGACTGACAGGTACTAACTGGTAGAGACCTTAATATAAATGTCATGTTATTAGATATTCCAATGACTGGTTATTCTAACTATTCATGTTATTTTATTTCTATTACAAAGTTACGAACAATAATTTGAATGAAGATAGATTTATTGCACGATAGTGTTGGGGTTTTCTGATAACTTAAGTTTTTCTTGTTAATATATTAATAAGGTTTATCAACCAATGATAGTATTTTAACTTCAAACAAAATATAATTTTACATTTTTTTAACGTTTAGGTGTAATCAGTTCTAGCGCTTCGTGTAAAGTCTTCTGTCATAAAAACTCAACCTGTTTTTGTGTATATTTCTACTTACCTCGAGTTTCGATATCCATTTTGAGCATAGTACCGATATTCCATTTATATAGCTTTGTGATCAACAACAAACAAACTTATCTAAGTGCCCTCTGCGAGAGAATCTGTTTTCCCAAATGAAAAGGTCTAGCGTCGATAATCTTGTTTTCAAAGTGAGGAATAGGCTGTTGAAGGCAGCCGTAATAAAGCGTTGTCGGTAAGGTGTGAACCAATGGACGTGGAAAAGCCATCGCGAATAGATCTTGTTAGAAATGCTTCTTTTGGGAGTTTCGCGGATGGCTCGGCGTCTTAATGACCTTAAATAAGGCTATGTGAGTAGTGGCTAGTTTGGCAGCGAGCCAAGAAAAGCAAGTAATGAAATCACTACTAGTGGTGCAGTACGTAAAAAAAAAAAAAAGAAAAAAATTGACAACTGGAACGATGTTGTCTGAATACTTACTTACTCAATATAGCGCATGGTTCGAGCCTTTGTGTCACAGAGCACGTCAAGATGATCAAGGAAGAAATTGGTGCTGTCTTAACGTAAAAAAACAACATGAATCTGTGTTCAGAAATAATAATGCTCTGTAATTCTTATCAGAAATAACAATAAATTTCTCCGTCGACCAAGATTCCTGTAATCAGAAGAGAAAAAAAAGACGGAAATAAACAGTAGTCATAAATTTGTTTACCAAGTTTGCTTAAACAGCTAGGTGTTTTTTCTCAAGCAAGAAATAATACTTCCAAAAATTAAATTGTGTTAAAAATTAGAGACAACTAGCGCAAATAGCCATTGTGTAGCTTTGAGCGTAATTCGAAACAAAACAAACATTACAGGGAGTAATAACGTTACTTTTTTCTACTGTTGAGTTAGGCTTCAAAGGTATTTGCTTATTTATCAGCAGATAAATCTACTTAGTCACTGAGCAATTTAGAAAATAAAAATGTTAATCGAAACCAAATACAATATTTTTTTACTTTTTAGGATAGCTTACTTGCTTATTGTAAGACTGTTTTTCCGGGCATAAGGAAATCTTAAGCAAGTCCTCATAAAAGCTATTATTTGGAGTCTTTCGGCTAAATCACAGTCAACATTAAATGTTTTTGGCGCTTAAGGTACTTCCGTGAGTCGATCGTTAAAGGTTGTTTTATTTTTTACAACTAGAAATTTTTTATTCCTGATTGTAACATAGAGCGTACCTAATTTTTAATTTAAATATAAAAAAGCTCAACTTATCAGTGAATCAAACTCTGGCTTTCTTGGCATTTATCTTATTCCACAATGTTTAATGCCAAACTACTTGCTCATATAAATAAACAGAATTTATCTTATATGTACGGACGGCGGACTAAACTTCATATTTTTATTATTGGTTTTATTTCCAACTGTTTAATATCACATTACTTTTCTTTTAATTAAAGTATTCAACCAACCAATGAATCTGGAACAAAATTTCTTCTTTCTTTGTTTTTCTCTTCATTCACGGCCCGGCATGGCCAGGTGGTTAGGGCACTCGACTCGCAATCTGCGGGTCGCGGATTGGAATCACCGTCACCCCAAACATGCTCGCCCTTTCAGCCGTGGGGGCACCATAATGTAACGATCAATCCCACTATTCGTTGGTAAAAGAGTAGCCCAAGAGTTGGCGGTGGGTGGCGATGACTAGCTGCCTTCCCTCTAGTCTTACACTGGTAAATTAGGGACGGCTAGCGCAGATAGCCCTCATGTAGCTTTGCGCGAAATTCATAACAATCAAACAAACTTTTTATTCACTTGATTTAATATCAAGCTTCTTTTTTATCTTTTAATAATCCAATTTTTATGGTAATCTAAACGAAATTTGTGAAAAATTTTCAATTTTTCAAGACATTTTGTAGACATAATTAGTTATAACCACAAAAGATTAACATAAAAATTTAACAAGGTGAACTAAACTGTCTTTTATTGGCTCATAGTTTATTTTACAGTGTACAATATCAGATTACTTGCACGTCCCACAGATAATTTAATTTTGTTTTTGAAAAATATACTGAATATTAAAAATATTTGATGCTTAATTCGTTATTAATATCTATAGATGGTAGTTAAACAATCACATAGAATTTGTCTGAGAGCATATGTAGACATTATTATAGATATCTGGCATTATCAAATGCATTAATTAAAAAAATTGAAATATTGTTAGAATTAATAATTAAGTAGAGATATTAAGGTTAAAATGCCTGATATTAACCAGCCTACCTACATTTTAGACGATATTATTTTAGTTACTTTGCTTTAAAAACACTGTTAGGAATAAAAAAATATTTTTTTTTTCATAATGACGCTGACTTTAAAATTAAGGTATTTTATCGACGATCAAGCACTAAATACTATGAATAAATTTCATACCAATGGCATTATTTACGTAAAATATATCAAGGTGGACAAAAACAAACTACACTACACAAATTAATTACAGGATAATAGAAACGTAGAAGATTTTAGATTTGACAAGTTGAAACCACTATTACTGCAAATGGCCAATCAATGTTTTGCGTCCAGTTTATATAAATCAGGCATTTAATGAACTATCATGTGATCTGAAATCCAAATGTTTGGTCAATTAGTCTACATTTAGTTTGGTCATTTAGTTTGTTATATATGAATTTACATCTTAACAGTTAATGACATTTCTTCACGCTATGAAGCTTGGTCACTATAAGCAAGAAAGACAGCCTGTCACTAAAGTTGTGAACTTAAAGTCAAAGTATGGATAAGGGTCTGATTAATTTTCGATACCTTCCCTAATAGGCATGTTTTCGAAGTATCTTTGATGTCTGGAGTCACTTCCATGACTAGTAGATAGCGGTCATCTGTTTGTATTGTACATCACCATCTATTTTTCAAAGTTTAAAGAAACTGTATCATGGATTCAGAAATATTTAGTGCTTGGCCAGCTTCGAGACGTCCGATAAATATCCACATAAGTGAAATATTTAAATGTCTTCTCCGAACATAGTTATGATTCAAGAATAACTTAGAACACTTTAACACTCTGATAACTGAGATAACTATACGTAATCGTACTGAATAAAAGTTTCTTGTCCTGTTCAAACATCAATAAAATGAGACTATTCGTCATAGAGCAATAATTTTGGTAGGCATACCATTGGCGCTACAAAGAACAATAATTCGTGGTTTGCGGAAATGTTCACCAAAGGGCGCTATATCTGCTCTATATGTCTGTCATTTAAGTCAATGATGACCAGCATTTTGGATTGACGCGATAGACAACTGAACGAAACCGCCCAATATTCAACATAGATACATGCTTTTAAATAGCATCTGAATTCGTCAACTTATTATACGCTTCACGGTACTCAAATGATCTTCGGTATCTCATAGTCAAAAATTATGTGGACCATCCGTCAGTAAGTAGTCATGTTGATTATTGTAAAGTTGTGTTCGGGTATTCATCACATCATCCCAATGACGCAAACCATGTTGGCATGAATGGTGGTCACAGCGAGACGTATCAACTTCTGGTAACCTTTTCCGGTTCAACACAAAACACCAGATATTTGGAATAACGAACAAAGAAAACGCGTCTCTTGACTGCGAACAATACTGTTTCTATACATTATCACAACATTAACCTATTTGTTGGCATTTACACAAGCCAAACTTTTTTTAGATATATGCTAATTTTAATTGTCATCAAGCAACAGTATTCTTCGCTATATTTCTGTAATAATGTTCAAACTATGTGTTTTACTTTAGTTAAACGTGTACTGTCATGGCTTTTTCTTTGTCAGTTTTTATTTGTTTGTTTGTTATTGAGCACAAGGCTACACAATGGACTGTTTGTGCTGTGCTCACCACGGATATGGAAACCGGATTTTAATGATATAAGCCTTCAGACTTACTGCTGAGTCATTGTGAGGCTTCAGTTTTGTATCACATTATATATGAATCTCAAGGAGTGTTATTACTCAAAGTGACACTTTTGACAAATAAATTTAGTTTGGTAGATTAAATATCTCAATCTAATACAATTCTTTGCGTTGCTTATGCGATCTTCTTTTATGTTGATAAGTACTAATCGAAGACGCAGCGATATAATAAGACTTCTTTCAGTTTCTAAGTAAGTTATTTTTGTTTATGTCTCTTCTAATAAATCGTCACTTAATGAAAGGGTGGGCTATATGAATCATACAAGGAAAAGGTGTTTCAACACGAACTTTATAAACAACATTTTCATTTCATTAAACTGAAGAAAAATAATACCGAACGCTTTCGCTAGGAGAAAACAACAAACTGATGGATTTCCAGCAAATGAGTTAAGCTCTGTTAGATAATCAAAGCTGGCTCAGACAGAAAGCTTGCAAGGAGAACTTCGATTTTCATGGGCTGACCCTTACGAAAAACGCTTAAATGGAAGAGAATGTGCGAAATCAACAAGACAGAAGGATTATTAGAGGTAGTTAATGTCAAGCGAGTAGAATATTTGAGTGAGTAATAAGGGGTTAGCAGAGCCGTAATCACAGTCTGTCTTTCATTTATTTTGTGTTGTTTAATCAGTGAATTGCTCTAGCAATAAATCTGTTTGACGTCTTGGGTACGCCAACATTTCCAAGTACCATACTCAGAGTGTTTACAGAAAGCCTTCCGGTTAAAAATTCATCTAATAACCACTGAAGATAGTTTATTGCAGGAATAATAATGTTATTTGAAGCTCTGTGGGTGTATTGAAAATCAAGTGTTTGGATAGTTTAGAATGAAGCGTTAAAACGTTTCTAAAATTTGCTTAATGTTCCGTTACTTCATTTAACATAAAATATATTATGTTCTTCAGTTTCAATTTATCCATTGCACAGAATGAAGTGTGAAGAAAGTCTCAGCTGGTACTAGGATGAAGTGGTTCAATTTAGTTATGACTTCCATTATAGCACGAATCCAGGTAAATTAGCATTAGTTATAATGGCTTCGGTGATACAGGCTCAAGTAAATACGGCACTAATAATAATGCAAAGTATGACACAAACTATAAAGGGGTCGTTTCTTCTCAAAATGAATAATGATAATTAATAAATAAATGAAAAATTATCCATGTCTTTTGCGTAATAAAGTGTCTTCTAGCTTTCTATTATTATTGTCCCCCGGTGACTCAGCGATAAGTCTGAGGGCTTACAACACTAAAAACCAGGTTTTGATACTCAAAGTGTGCAGTGCACAGATAACTAATTGTGTAGCTTTGTGTTTAACAGATAAACTATTGTTACTGGTAAAATGTTTATCTGTGTTATTATTATCGGACACCCCATAGTACTCCTCTTAGATAAACTTTACTTAACATTTTATCTCTCTCCGTTAAAAGTATAAATAAATTTCAGGCACATGGAAATCACAAATGATATGCTATGTCATAGACTTAAGTCCATAAACTAATATTCGTCTTTTCTTTTCATCTCACTTGTTCTTTTACGAAACAAGGGTTTCACAAAAAGCATAGTAATTATTTTATACTTAGCAGATAGAACTTTACAAAATAATGAGACACAGAACTGTTCGTTTATCGAGAAAAACGTAAAAGTAGCGATTGAAAAACTTGCAATTAACCATAAGACTGACGAAAAATATGATGCGAAGATCTATAAGCACATTTAAAGGGGAACTTCAGGGTTGACACAATAGCAACTAAAAACGTTAAATCGATGCTAAATCATTGATACGTAACATTTGAAATCGCATAACCAAATTCCCCAATTAAATATTACTATTTTCCTTAATATAACAGCGGATTCTAAAAGTCTCAGTTTTTTTCCTTCATCTTATCCTTACAGATAGCGAAGTATGTGAAATCGAACAACTAAAAAACGTAAATTCCTCGAGGGAACAAAATCGCATTGTGGCCATCATCTAGAAAAACTTCTACAGGAAGGAGTACAAATCAGATTTGGAAAGATATATAAAGATAAATAATATTGTACTTTTGTCCCTAAAGAGGATGTCCCTAGGTTGTTTGAAGTTGGATAATTGACTTGACTGCCTTCCTTCATCTGGTTTGAGTGGTTTAATAGGATACACCTGTGTGTTCTTACGACTTACTGTGTGATACAGAAATCTGTAATTAGAGGCAGTCCAAATTCGCGGAAAAATATAACAAAATCTACGATAATTTTATATGGATAATCGAGAAGAAATTTAAAAATTTCGCGCAATTTTAAGAAGCCTCCTCTTTGTTTAATGTTTGCAGTAATAATAACTTATAAAATGTAAATAAAGTATAAATAACTACATTAAACACTTTTATTATAATATATCGAGCAGTTTGTCAGTAAAATCAAAACAAAAATACAGAAACGTAATTTATCCATACCTTTTACAAGAATTTCTATTGGGGATGATTTAGAGTTCAATTTTGGTTTTAGTTTTGTTTTAGTAGCTTGAGTTTCTGTTATTCTTACGTATGGTTCGTTGCTAGAACTACATATTATGGCAAAGATATTTCTCTCAGCAGTTCCATTACATTCGTGATCTACGTTTGTAGATATTTGTAAACTTACCACACGTTGCTCTTCACAGTGAATGGTTGAAACGACATAATCTCGTCCACATCGAAAACAAACATATCGATAAACGACGTAGGATGGTCGAAGTTTACAAATGTTGTCCTATAAATTGAAAAAGTTCTTAATCCTAAATACTGATTTTAAGGCTATATATAAGAGTAGCTTAATTTTAAAATATTTTCATTTTTTTCCCTCACCACGTAAGCGTTTTTACCCATAAAATATAATGACAGTCTGTGCACGTCAGTACTCACTCTAAAAGAGGTATACATTCAATTTAAAAATGTTTTAAAATATTGGCAATAATAAAAAGTAAAATAGTTTTTCATAAAATAATGATATCTATTGACTATATAATAAGCTCTATAAAAGAAAATATTTATCAAATTATATACTCCTGTATAAGTTCATTTATGATACGTTCCTATTTCTAAATGACTTTCAGAGTTAGTAATATCTAGAACTAAAAAGGCAAAATTGAGTTATTTTCTCCTTTAACTGCAGCTATCCAATGGCTCAGCGGTGAGACTAAGGGCTTATTACGCTAAAAATCGGGTTTTGATATCCGTAGTGAGCACAGCGTAGATGGTCCATTTTGTAGCTTTGTGCTAAGCAATCAAATAAAAAAAAATTCAACTTTAAATTTAATACAAGGATATTGTTTATTTAGATACTTCAAGAATTAATTTACTTGTTCTTTAAGGATAGTGAAGGTATCATTAACATTTCAATGACATGATTTAGTTGTTTGCTAGAGGGTGCTGCTAACTATCAGTGATGTAATAGTAGTTTGATTGTTTGTCAAGTACAAAGCTACACAATTGGCTATCTGTGCTGTGTCCAACACGGGTATCGAAACCCGGTTTTTAAAGTTTACAAGCCCACAGACTTACCACCGAACCGCTGGGGGAAGGGGAGCTGTAATAATAGAGAACGTTTGTCTAATGTCAAGAAACTAAAGTACATTGCTTATAAGTATGAAGAATCAGTTAGTAATGTTATTGCGAATTCTATGAAGTATTCAATGCGTATATAATGATAACTTCAGTATCATAAAAGTTATTTTCGTAAATTACATGCAGTACCATTAGCAAGAATTTCTGTCAAAACATTATTTATGAGCTTAGGTCTGTAATTTGTGCTAAACGTAATAGAACAATAAACTAATTTATTATTGTTACATGAACTGGTTTTTGACATTATTTTCACCAAATAATGTAAAAGGACTCGCCTCACGATGGAACATGTCACAACAATACCTATGATACTTGAAAGGTTTTAAAACCTTCAGGATAGTTACTCAATCATTGTTTTTCATGATAACATAAAAACAGGTTTGCTAGGCTAGGAACTAATTTTGATCCCAAAGCATCTATTTGGTCATAAAAAGTATTATTAAACTTAAAGTGAAATTTTTAATAGTTCAATAAAAATTGATTTTGTTGGACTTTGAATCTGCTGCTAAAGGAGTATTAATGTACAGAGACCCAATATCGAATCTCGCACAATAAACTTGTTCATAAAATCTTAAATCTGCCAGTTATCAAGATATTTCAAAATTATTTTTAATTGCTTAGTCATTCTTTTCAAACGCTTTAACAAAATAGTTCAAAAACCTACCAGTTCTTGGTTATATGTACCTATATTTAAAGTATTGGTCTAATGGAACAATTATTTTTATGAATATTTGGTAAATCACTCCAAATACCAAATTGGGAACCTACTGGTATAATATTTATATGCACTTTATCACTAATGGTACAATCTTTCTTTTATTTTAACAAATATCTTTGCATTTGACCTCCCTCTTTTTTTTTTTTTTTTTGGGATTAAGAGTCAGTTTTCATGACCCAATTAAAGTATTCACAAGAATATCTGATTAAGCTAGATTTCGAAAACTGAATTTATCATGTGTGGAGTTAGTAATAGAACACACGACCGTACATAGTCTCACATTTATCATCTTATTTTATGGTTAGCATTGCATAATTATGTTCCTTAGCCAATATATATAATTAACCATACATAATACTTTTACATACAGTAAAGATATAACAGAGTTCGTTCTTGAAGTTAGCAATGCAGCTATCAGAGACACAATTTGCTTTGATACACGATTGCAGATGTAGAGGCTTTTCTATTTCTGAACGAAACAGAAGTTTCAGATGATCACGTGAAATAAATTGATGAAAACCCTGAACTATTGTACGTATTTGCTATTGAAACTGAAAACACATTATCTATCAGTGGACGAATACTTTGTTTCAGAAGTTATCACTGACTGTAAGACACTTTCATAAGTTAAAGTTTTATTGATGGAAATAAAAATACATATAAAACCAAATAAACATTATCATGTATATTTTTATAATTTATTTGCTTCCTATTTCACTACAAATCTTTCACATAGTTATATCTGGAGTTTGTAGTTCTTTATTTATTGAATGAAATATAGTCGCACCATAAACACTTAAAACAAAAACAAAAAATACTCTAATGAATGAAGTTATCTGTAGGCTATGTCCCACATAGCTGTAGAAATATACAGCCTGTTGATATAACCTCTATCCACAAGTATTTCTTGAGAAAAAATAAATAAAACAAGAGGCAATCCTCAATAGGCGCGGCTGGAATTAGATATCAAATATTTCAAGAGATGGAGCTATGAGCTAAAAGTTTGTATTTGAAAAAACAAAAAACTCGGAGATATTTTGTGAGCCATTCTGCTGCGGCTAAAAAGAGAACTACATAAATTTAGAAACAAATATAGGTGTTGTGTTTCACAACTTCCCACACAAAAGCTAACATTCACTGGCTGCAGCCAAAAACCAGAATTTCGTGGTAACCGTTATTAAGTGCTTTGAGTTGTGTATTAAACTCATTAACTAATTCCTTCTACGTGAGCTGATTTAAAGCGATGTATAGCCTGAATACGTTTCAAAAGTCATTAAATCTTTAGCGAAAAATTAATAGGTTTTATTTGAAATGAAGTGTCATATAAATATATCTAAAAGTGGCTCTTCTGTCTGTAAATAATTGTCTAAGGAAGTTTAAAGCAGCAAGCACAAAGATATTGAGAAATTAAAAATACGTTAATTGTGTTGATTTTAAAAATTAAAAGATATTCTAATTTTTTGTTATATAATCACTCTCAACGATAATCTAAGGTAAAAATGCGAAATAAGAATACGTGTTAGCATTAGCATATTCTATTAATTAAGATATTATTGGTTTTCAGAACTTTTACTTTATTTCTCTTAACTTCATATTTACGTAAAGTAACAATGTGAGAAATACTTTATTACAGTGACTTGTTGTTGTTAAGTGTGAAGCAACATAAAGAGCCACGCGTATTCTGTTTGTTGCGAATATCGAAGCCCGATTTTAGGCATTATAGATCTTCTCTCTTACTACTGAGCCATTAAGGGGCACTTACAGTAACATATTTTCTTTATTCGTCCTGATCCCTTGACCTTAAATTTTATTAAATTGTAACACTTTGATTTTTAGTTATCTTATATCATGGTATGAATTTCTTTTAAATAACATAGATCCAACTTCATATAGCTTTCGCTCCAAAGTGCTTCAACGGTAAGTTTGAAAGCTTAAGATACGAACAATTGGGTTTCGATACCACTGGTGGTTAGAGTACAGCTATCCCATTGTGTAGTTTTATGCCTAACAACAACTATATCTTAAAGCCTTCAAGAATAAAACTGCGAAATAAAATATGTTAACTTTTTTTAATCGTCAGAAAATAATTAGTATTTAATAAGTATTTCCAATCAGAACATCAAATAGTAGAAAAATCTATAATTAAATTTTAACTGCTTCTTTATAATTGGTTCATCATCCTCTATGTAGTCTATAGCATAGTGTTTACACGCGTGCTTTGAATTCGAAAATTTTCACGTTCCTTTCCTACTATAGGTGGCAGTGAATAGCACGAAAATCTTTTGTTTGTTGAATTTCGTGCAAAGTTATTCGAGGGCTATCTTTGTTAGCCATCCCTAATTTAGAAATAATAGACTAGAGGGAAGGTAGCTAGTCAACACCATTAACTGCTATCTCTTGTGCTACTCTTTAACAATGAAACGTTGATTGGACTGTCACATTATAACGCCCCCAGGGCTGAAAGAGTAAGCATGTTAGGTAAATGAATTTGAACACGTGAGTCACGGATTGCAAGTCGAGAGCCCTAACCGTCCGGCCATGCCACACGAAAATGTAGCTATAATAGAGTAATGAAACCCAACACGTTTTTTTATTACATTTAGTGCCTAGCCTGGGAATGTTCAGAATTCTTTAATTCCATTCTAAATATTGGAATATAAATGTTATATAGGGGTGTTTATACCGGATATCATATATTCAGCAAAATTAGTTAGTTATATGTTTAATTGACTATTTTCTTTTCACCATGCTTTTGTGTCTTGCTACGAACCATACAATTAATGGTTAATCATCAGAAAATGCTACGAGGTAATAAATAAATCATAACACAAAAACGTTGGCTACCATAAAATGAACGGTTAATAACTTTGAAAGTTTTAGTTTGAAATCGAGTCTGGCACGGCCTGGAGGCTAGGATGCTCGACTTACAATCTGAGAGTCGCGGTTTTGAATCCCCGTAACCCAAATTGCTACCTTTTCAGCCATGGCGGCGTTATAAGGCGACGGTTAATCCCACTATTCGTTGGTAAAAGAGTAGCCCAAGAGTTGGTGGTGGGCGGTGTTGACTAGCTGCCTTTCCTCTGGTCTATCACTGCTAAATTAGGGGCGTCTAGCCCAGATAGTCTTCGTGTAGCTTTACACGATATTCAAACTAAACAAGCCAAACTTTGAAATCAATTTAACAAATTGCATAAAAGTAGTGGTACATCACCTTAGGATTTACGGTATAACTATTAAAATATACCGTAAAATGCAGGCAAGTGGACTTTTATTACTGTACTATGTATTTTACTGTATATTTTTTATGGATTAGAAAAGAAGATAATATACATGAATAGGAGAGAAGTTGAACAAGTAGGATCTTAATAATAGGACAAACATCTGAAAGAAGGGCAGAAGTAATTTGTTTTTAAAGAGAGGAGCAGAATGGTGTATGAAGAGAGGTGTGTAAATAAATTCTGTAAAATAGTGAGACAGAAGAGACACATTTGATAAAACAGCGAAGATGGTTCATTTCGTTGAACCTAAGATGTATCTAGAACATATGTATCTAAAACACGTATCACTGTCAAGTTTTAAGTATGAGCCGGATTCTTTACATTAGGTGTCGGTGACTTGTTGGCGATAAATTGAACAATAAATCAATAGTACAACGAACATTTGTATATACGTTTGACTTGTTTTAATATATAATTTTAAAACAAGTGGATTGTGGGCCGTTTGTTTATTATTAAAATTTATCGCCAACAAGCCACCGACACCTAATGTAAAGAATCCGGCCCATACTAAAAACCTGACAATCACAAAATATGTACTTGGAAAAATATTATCATTTATAATGCATGTTTAACTGAAGAAGAAGTTAACACCTAAATATATGTATATTTAGGTTATGCGTTTTTTTCTTAAATCAGGAGTTTGTGCTTGTATATATTTTAGGCGTTTATTTCAAGAGATATAGACCATATGTTTACTGCTATGTTTATCTTTGACTAATGTAAATAATAAAATTGGAATAATTTAATTCCTCATTGATTCCAACGTTTTTTTCTCATATTTGCAATTTCGCGACAAATTCATTAAAATGTTTTCATTTACACATCTTACTATACAACAATTGTGTATAACTCTGCTAAGTAAAAATTATCAGTCTTTTAAATATTTCATTTTTTTCCTTTATTGCGTGTTTCAGAAATGAGAAAAAATGGTAAACATAATAAATTTCCCTTATTTTTGTAACGTTTAATAAATTTGTAATATTAGGTTTAACTTTATGCGTAAATTCTAAATTTTCTAAAGATCTAATATAGCGGTTCAATTCTTTTCTTTTGTTTATCGTGAAAAGTAAGTCATTCCTTTGATGTCCTTTATATTATTAGGTGACCAGGGTCTTCAAGGACTGATCTGCATAAAAAAATCTCTTGTGGTATTTAGTAGTAAACAAAAGTCTCCCGCTGGGACAGCGGTACGTCTTATGGATTTACAACGCTAAAATCAGAGGTTCTATTCCCCTCGGTGGACACAACAGATAGTCCAATGTGGCTTTGCTATAAGAAAAACACACACACACAGAGTAAACAAATGAGATTGCTATTAATTACTAATTGATTTTTATACGTATTATTTTAACAGCACACACTGAATTACGTATATGTATGTAACTACATTGAGAAACATTAGCAGAATATTACTTTTGCAGTCCGAAGTCCAATCACTGTTAACTGAACTGATAATGGGAATTTATGTAGCTAATGATTAATAAAGTTTTTCTTAATCACTAGATGGCTTTGAAAAATGTATTGAACTTGACTATTGTTTGCAGTAGAGGAGATTTGTAATTATCTTCTCAAACTACAATGGCTATTGATTATTTAATTAACTGTCCGTAGAAAGTTCACTAATAAGTTCATGCTAGTGATTTGGTTAATGTTAATGTTGTGTTTTTAATAATATCCTTGTCCACTTTTGGCCTTGTATATAGTTAACTTCTTTATACTTTATTCATTTATTTTGTTTTACTACGTTAAATTATAAATACTCAAGAAAATTACTGAATATTCTCATATTTCTTAAATATGCAGATGTTTGAGTACGTTATAGTACAATTATTATGAATATGACACCCACAGCTGATATAAAGTGTCAGTGGAACCACGAATTAGAACTAGATTTTAACATTCTTTGGTTTTACGTCGGTAGTGTGATGCCAGCGAAAACTGATCGCTTTTGGGAAAGCTATGTGACAGCCCTTTCCGACAGACGCAACTTGTAAAGATGTGTTCACATCGAGGCTTGGTGGATAACGTGCCGGAGTGTGTATCGAGTGTGTATGGGAGAATAAAATCGCGCTTCGCATTTTTGGTCCGTAGATGCATTATAAGAGTGACGGTCAAATTCAACTCTTCGCTCTTGCATGAGTACCCCAGAGGTTAGCGGTGGTTGTTGCTCACCAACATCTTTCCCTCTAGTCAATCACTTCAAAATTAGAGCAGCTCGTGCGAAATTCAATAAACAAACAAATTAACTCAAAGATTTAGAATTTCCAGGGCATTTGTTTGTCACAATAATGTCTTAAGTAGAACTAAGTTACCATGATTCTTGAATATCATAAAACCTACAATCATGATGTCAGAAAAATACGTAGGTTCAAGAAGTCTTGATACAAAATGATAAAAACCCTATAACCCGAAAGCTTTCGAAATGTGGACCTTTCTTCCAATATCAATGTGGGGCTGGGGAAACTGGACAGTTTCCTATAGACATTGGCCCTTAGGCCTTCTTAAGCATGTACTTGGAAGTTGTGGACCTAAGACAGTAGCAGGTTTATGAACAAAAGGAATGGGAAAACCATGGCGTGGCGATTGCTCTCTTTAGAAGCCCAATTTCGTAGAAATATCGCTGCAGAGTTATTTTTTAAAGCAGGTAAAGCATGGTTGACAGGGGAATGTGGTCTTCAGTACTAATACGTTGCAGTTAACATCGTTTTCAAAATGTCTAGATGACCCTCTGTAAAGGGCAATCCTTGAAAGAGAGAATATAAAGTAAAGCTTAAATTATGCGTTTTTCTGTTCAGCATAATTATACGATACTTTGGAGCTAAAAAAGATAGATTCGTGCATTGCAAATAATTGCATTTCTGTTATTGTAGATTTTATATAAAATGATAAAACCCTATAACCCTAGGGCTTTCGAAATGTGGACCTTTCTTCTTCAGGGGCAAACATTCCCCATTTGCCCCTGAAAAGCTCATGAACTTTTGCCTTATGAATTTTCATCAACTTAAAATTCTTGCTTATTTTATTTTACATTTCATATTGGAAGATAAGCCTAACTTTATCACAATGTATTTTTTAGGTCGGGGTTTTCTCTTTTGTAACCATAGCCCCCACGTTTCAGATCAGGATTTTGGTCCTAGCTTGACCAGGATGTGGTTTAAGAGACGTAGTTGTCCTAGTGGTACGAATATTCGTCTTCCATCTGAGCATGTATAGCTCTCAATGCGATTTTTTTTTTTTATATATGAGGCACATGCTTGTCTATCACCTGCCCGTACTTCTAGAACCATTCTGACATTGGTAGGAAAACGGTAACTTACAAAACGTTTGTAAACATTAATCCCATAAGTACAGAGAAAAATTCATTTCTTTTCCGAGTCTTCTGAGCAAATCACGAGGAAATAATACTGGTAGAAATTATTTTCCCGAAAGAAACCCGAAGGCATCCTGGAGGAGTTACTTGTTTTAACCACCCTCACCACGATACAGTAGTGTGTTGTCTGTCTGTCAATCTGCAGACTCTAAAATGACGTCACATAAGGAACGCTTAACGTTGCAATTTATACTGTTGTGACGTCAGTAAAACGTGCGCATGCCATGAATTACAATAATAATTATGCACTCTGTACGCTATACCATAGTATGACACGTGAACTTCAAAAGCAAGAAATAAAAATATTTGTTACTCATAATTTTGGTTTTATTTACTTTTCAAACAGAACACTTGCGGAAGTACATCTAGCATGTATGAAGTTTATAGTTGTTGATGTATCATTTGAAGAATATGTAGTAGTGATAGTACTAATTTATCCTTCTGAATTTTTCAGCAGACAAGTTGTCTAAAATACTAAAAATAAATATGAAACCCCATCTGTCACTGATTCACCATTCGATATATGTATACAATATATAGACTCCACCACCATAAGAAGCCTAGTATTCTTTTTTTCGACTTGCCCTTGTCTAGGGTTACTGGTGAGCGGTGGAATTCCCTGAAATTGGTAGAAATCAGTTACAAGTTGTGAACGGATTGAACTTCATATTCATTACTGGCAGAAATATTTGTGGCTCCATTTCTTAACTGCAAATTAAAGTAATAAGTAATCAAAACGGTATTATATAAGATGTAACATTATTTTTGTATTTAGAAATAAAAAATTTTCTTTGCTTTGCTCTTCCTTGGCTTCCATTTTAATAAACCTCACACATGATCTCCATCTTGTTCAGCATATGTGGATGCGTTGTCTTAACACGCATGTTCTGCAAATTATAGTGTTTTTGGCTGCGTTGTTTATAATTTGCTGCAAAAAACACATGATATAAGATTTTCATAAGAATTGTGTATTTTTATTATCAGATATATGATAATATGTTCAGAAAGGATAATACACTAAGCATTAGATAATTGAAATTAATGTATATAAAAGTTTAATTGATAACGAGCACTGAGTAACAGTATTTTTAAGAATAGTTTCATTTACCAACGTTTTCTTTTATCACATTTACAAAATATTTTAACATTTATTTAATTCAAAACTGTCTTATGCTCTAGTGATATTAGTTCATAATAAAACCGAGAATAATCTATTCACTCTCGTTCTCATAATTGGCAGAAAGTCTATTCATAAAATAATTAAACAAAAATAATGACATTATCTTTCTAAACAATTTAAACCATTATTACATAATTTGTTATTTTAAAATGAAATTAACGGTTAAACATACCATAATTAATATTTATAAGCTTTCAAATCCTTAGATGCGTCCTGTCTTACGCTTATTAACTCAGAAAATTATATTTTACATACCGATTAGTATTATTTAACAAATTACTGAAGAAGTATTGAATAATTATCAATCTTATTCAATTAGCGTTAAACGATCTCAGACGTTTCTATAGAAACAAATTGTAAGCTTCTTAATGAAATAAATATATTCTTATAACCTTCATCAATTTTTGCTGTCATACATAACGAATAAGCGTTTGGAAAAAGAAAAAACATGTAGTTATATTGTTTATCATTTAATAGAATGTTAATTTTCTCTTGGAAATACAATAACATAGCACATCACGACAGTGTTCCTGCGATAATTTACTAATAAACTTGTTTTCGTTTTTTTCCCTTTTATTAATCGACTAATATTTTTCATTCACAGATTTATAACATTCTGTTAAAACTTCTAGAGATAAGAATGAAAACTCGCTTGACTGAAAGACATATGACCTTGAAATTACAATGTACACCATCCTACCGAAAGTCATGGGACACACCTCTGATTGCAAAATGTGATGACGAAATATGCAAATAGTTTGGCCCATAATGGTGATCAGCGGTTCGCTCGGAAGTCATTTCGAACTTTTACGCCGAACGTTAAGTACTCGGAAAGAGAGCTAACAGAGTTTCAGCGGCGAAGGATAGTTAGTTGGATGTCATTTGGGGAAAATGTCTATACGTGCTATTGCGCAACAATTAAACATTCCCTGGTTGGCAGTTGGTAAGGTGCTGAAGAAAAGGAAGTCCACAGGTGACATTGAGCCCAAGAAACGACCAGGTAGGCGTAAAATACTGACTGACAGGAGCCGACGCACCTTGAGAATGCTGGTTACCTCATCTCGTCTTCAGACTCTAGATAATCTGTGTTTGGAGATGCGAGCAGCCACAGGCAATCCTATAAGTGTTTCTACGACACGTTGAGAGCCGCATGCCATGAACTTTCACGGAAGAGCTGCAGCCCACAAGCCGTTGATAACAAAAACAAATGCACACCGTCGACTGGCATGAAGCAAGGTACACCAAACCTGGACCGTGAATCAATGGAAATCGATGCTGTGGAGCGACATTGATCTTCTGAATAATTCTGTGTATCCTACATTGTGGCAATTTTATGTTACCAGCCCTTAGCCTTCTAGCATGATAACGCTCCATGTCACAAAGCAAGGATTGTGAACGCGTGGTTTGAGAAGAATAACATCGGAATATTGCAGTAGCTAGCACAAAGCCCCAACCTCACTCTGATAGAACATCTTTGGGATGAACTGGATCGCAAAATTAGGACAAGGCCAAGATGGCTCTCTTCACTAATGGATATTACTAATGCTTTAAAGGAGGAATGGAGCACAATAGCACCAGCTTTCTACCAAAAATTAGTAGGCAGTCTTCCACGACGCATTGAAGCAGTCATTAAGGCCAAAGGTGGGCCAAAACACTAATAATGTCTTGGAATAAAGACACGTTTTATTCATAACTACCCGTATCCCATGGCTTTTGGTAGGATAGTGTATTTCAGCTGACTAATATTATACTTAAAACTATTATAATTAGTTATATTCTGTATTAGGTTTATTACTGAGATGTGTCTTTGAATGCACATAAAATGCAGGGAAACCAAGATTATAAAATAGTTTTAGCGAATTAAACTGTTCTCCAATTTAGAAATCCTTTGGCTGTAATTTTGGTTTTATACATCAAAAAATGTATGCACAACTTTTAATTAATTAACTAATGCTAAAATTTCCACTTACGAAAAGTACTTTAAACAAAAATTCTATTAAAACAAATATAATTAAAAAACCATTAAATAATAGAATATACATGCAGATTATTCTTGTTGTAACTTGACATTTTTATATGCAATTACGAAATTGGATAAAACTCCTATCAAGTTCAGGTTTATCACCAATTCTTTAAATAAAGTTTCTAAATCTGTAATTAAAAATAACATTCCAGTTTTGGAGTGTTTAAATTATTTAGATTATTTAAAACCAGCCAACTCTGTTACTACATATGATTTTACCACATTATATACTAAAATAGATTTGAAGGATTTAATTGGGGTAGTTAATGACTTATTCGATAACTTTATAGGTGCAGAAATAAATATCTGAAATTTAAAATCACTAAAATTCAACGTAACAACACACGTCATTTTTGTATTTGTAATAGTTATATAACATTCAACGACAAATATGTAAACAAACAGTGGGTATTCCAATGGGAACTAATTTCTCTTGAAATATGGCCAACCTGTATCTGTTCTTCTATGAAAACTCATTTTGGAAACGGGTATTAAATCCTAATTTATACATCTACACTTTTAGTTACATAGATGATTTAATTTTCATAAACAACTTGATTTTTTTTTCCAAACTTAATACATCTGAAAGAACTTACAATAGAATGAAGCAACAGTAATTATTTTCATTCATATTATTTAGACTTAGATATTAATCTTGTAGATGGACTTGTCTCAGCTTTACTGTGTTACACTTGAACAAATCTTCAAGATTAAAATTGATTTGCGCTGGGTAAATGGTCAAAGTTAAATCAACGATTTATTATACACAGTTCTAAAAATGAGACTGTTTCCAGTCTCACTGGGATTTTTCTTTTATCCCGTAAAGTAAGTTATTTAGTTTTTTATTATATTTTTGAGACTGGGAACAGTCTCATACTTTTAGAATTGCGTACAATAAATCGTTGTTTATTAAAAAAATGAATTCTTAATTCTTCAAGAGAAAGGGTAGAAGTTGGGAATATAACAACTATTAAGGTAGAGTTTTTAGTTCTGTTTAATAACTTTTTTTTGCAAATAAAAGAGTGGAGGTTGGAAATTTTTACATTATAGAAATTTTAGGGTGATTTCATTTCTACTTTATGGTTGTATCAGAATTTTAAGGATAACTGCCTTCCCACAGCTGGCTGCAAAGATCGAAAAGCAGTAGGAGTTGAGACGTTGTGTGTGTAAGCACTCACCTCCGTACCCTTAATTGATCTTACATGTCTGATAGCTAGCGTTTGGATTTTGTCTGATAGGTGGAATATCCCCAATGCATGACTACAGACGTTACCCGTTATGACTTCAAGTTGATAACTAGGACAAACAACGGCAATTAATTACTTAATAGTGCTGTAATGCTTGTTATATATCAATATATATATATATATATATATATAGTGTGTATTTTATGTATATATAGGCAGAATAAAACTTTTTATATTTATAAATAAATCTCTTAATAAATCTCTAAAGTCAGAGAAACACTATATCCTCATTTGTTTTTTTATAAAGAATACCATTGTTTTTATCATCAGTTTTTATTGTAAGAATTTTTATTTTTGTTAAAACAATTTGATCACTTATATTAGCATCTGGTAACTGAAATAATAGAAAATAAAGACATAAAACTATATGAAAACTACATACTGAAAAAATTACAAATCGTCCAATCAAGAGCGAAGTTATTTATGTAATGTGAAAATTTATCGGATTAGTCGCCTTTTTGTATTTGAAAGTGATTCATTAACATTAAAATATTGTTTATTACACGTGGATATCATGTAGCTAAAAAATCGATCTTATCTTATCAACTGAGGGATCTTAGATTTCTGTTAAAAAATGCTGCTATTAAACATTACGAAATGTTTCATGTTTAAAGTTTTGATTTGTACTGTGTGGATATTGATGGTGCAGCCTGTGAGATTCGTTTGTATTCATACACATGTGTATTTACGCTTTGAATTACCATCTGTCGATGTTAGTAGGCAGTTACAACCAAAGAAATAGAATATGAGATAAATATTTTTATTAATTAGCATTCAAAATTTGTAGTGCTTTACCAATAACTATAAAAATGTAAGTAATAAAAGCTAATTTCAAAGCCTCTACAGGTGGCTCAGCGGTAAGTCCACAGGCAAACGACATTAAAGTTCGTGTTTCGAGACCTGTGGTGGACAGATCACAAACAGCCCATTGTGCAACTTTGTGCTTAAGTGTTAAGGCACTCGACTCGCAATCTGAGGGTCGCAGGTTCGAATCCCTGTCACACCAAACATGTTCGCCCTTTCAGCCATGAGGGCGTTATAATGTGACGGTCAATTCGTTGGTAAAAGAGTAGCCGAAGAGTTGGCGGTGGGGGGTGATGACTAGCTTCCTTCCCTCTAGTCTTACACTGCTAAATTAGGGACAGCTAGCGCAGATAGCGAAATTCAAAAACGAACAAACAAACATTTTGTATGTATTTTATTACTACTGTATTCTAATTTTATTTTCTTCATAATCTCTTTAATAATTTAAGTAAAAGGAGTTGTGTATTTTTATTTATTTTTTATATAAATAATGTATGAAAAGAATATGCTGCTTTCTTTTACAAACTGAATACGTATTGCATTAACTCAGACGAGCAATATAGCTCTTGGGCTGAATATATGTTTTTGAATAAAAAAGAAAAAAATGTGGACATTTTACTATGGAAGAGCCATATGATCGATTGTCATTCATGGACATATTACTCAGATGTATTACTTAGACGTATTTTCTGGGATCGGCGTGGCCATGTGGTTAGTGTATCCAGTGTGTGAATTCAAGGATTAACGATTCGTGTCCCGATGCTGCAAAAAAGTGCACCACACTTTTAGTCCGTGGGTGCACTATAAAAGTGACGGTTGGTGATGTTAACTTGCTGCCCTTAGTTCAAAATTAGGGACGGCTGCGCATATAGATAGCCCATTTGCGCTAAAATACGAAACAAACAGATATATGCTCTTAAGAATTTAGGCAACTTCTATTCATTTATTTTTATACATTCATTAACCCCCGTTTATAAAACACCTTTGACAGAAATCTTTCATATTCAGCCTCTTGAAACTTTGTATTTTAAACAAGCAAACAAGTTATCTCAGTATTTGCTATTATGCTAGAAATTACACAAAACAACAACATATCATAATAGGCTGTGTAACAACATCATAGCTATGAATGTTTTCTTTTGTTTACATAATATAATTTATAATCACCGAGGATTTAAATTAATCAGTTAACTTCTTTATTCTCATCAGTAATTAACGCAACGCCATGCGGTATTATTATCTAAAGATAAGCACAAATAAACTGAGATGAATCAGTTTATTAATCTGCGTTTCGAGATGAAACCTCAAATATTTTCTTTATGTACAAAAAATATCAGCTCTCATGTTTCATTAATAGATATTTTCTCCCTTTTTTCGTACAGTCACAACCTTGTCGCTCACCAATTTCTGTTTATTTCATAATAGCGACAGTTTTTGATGGCTCCTTCCCTTAGTAATAAAAAAGGGAATGATTGATGAGACAATAAAAGTCTCATCAAAAAGGAACAGGCAACATAGTAAACTGGTTACTCGAAACGTATTTAATTTGTAATCAGCTACATTGGCACGTCAATAAAACGTCCTTTGGCCTGGTCATTCATCTTTTGTTTGGCGTTAAGTCAATTAGGAGCGACAATGACTAGAAAATTATCACCGGAATAAAGAGAGGTGACCAAACATTGGGATTACAAGGATTCCGTCCACGCCAGGGTTTCAGGGCTTAACGTTTATTACGTTTTTATACTTGTTGCTAGTTGACTCGGGCCTAAATTTACTTACAACATTTATTAATTATTTTTTATATTTTCTCATTTTGACTACTAATTTACTAAAAACATTTTATGCTAATAAGCTAATACATCACTATAACGTGAAGGAAAGGGATGAAAAATCGTGAAATAAAGAGAAACGGTTAGCCACATATTTTCAAGTTAAAATAAGGCTGTACTAATGACCTTTGTTAGAATATTGAGTTTGTTTAGAAAGTTAATATTAATCAAAGAAAATAGTAAACATCAACCGAAGCAAATAAAGGGGCCAATTGTATGAAACTTCAAATATTTTTTACATTACTAGCTGTCTTCCCTCTAGTAGCCCCCCCCCCCAGTGGCACAGCGGTATGTCTGCGGACTTACAACGCTAAAAACCGGGTTTCGATACCCTTGGTGGACAGAGCACAGATAGCCCATTGTGTAGCTTTGTGCTTAATTCCAAATAAACCAACCCTCTAGTCTTTCATTGCTAAATTAGGAACGGCTAGCGTAGATAGACCTCGTGTAGCTTCAAACAAACAAACTCTTTCCAATTTCAGATGACAATTCAAATCCAAACGAAATACATACACAAAATCTGGAAGCAAACGTAAACAGAACAGAAAGAATAATACCAAAAAATACAGAAACCAGAACCACTAATGTACAGTCTACAATTTACACATACGCACAGGCAGCACGCACATAAACACAAGATCGAGAAACACATGAAGCAAACACAACCTCAACCCACAATCATTACAGCACAACAACAGGAATAACATACAATCCAAACAAGTCATGAACAAACAGTAAACCTAATTACAGATGCAGCAAAAGATAATTTCTTTGAATTCATCAGGCAATACCATAACCCACAAAATCAAGACGACTGTATCACATTATTCATAATAATTGCCGAGCAACACTTCATACCATTAATATGTTATTTAATACAACTATTCGTGAACTCAATAACACAAAACAAAACTACAAAGGGCTAAAAAGCAAACTAATCATTCATACCCAGACTAACTAATACAAGCAATCTGACCAAATTCATGGCCATGGCCTTGAAAAGGAAAGAGTACCAGAAAGTACAAATGAAATCCATTACCAGCATACTAATTACCTTACTCAAGTCTAAAATTAACAATAGTTCAGGAGCTAGGAAGAGCTCTAAGAGCTCCCACGTCTACAAAGACCTAAATCCTAATGCCGAAACGAGCGATGACATCACTTTACTATTGCAAATAGCAAAGAAACACTTTTCACCAATTATCCCACACTTAATTCGAATAGTAATAAATTCTTTACTTGTATAAAACCTAATAATCACTTATTACCAGGATTTACTACATTACCTAGATTAAAGTATTAAATGTGTATTTATAGAGTATTTTATGTGAAATAATGATTTACCAGTAAACTGTTTGTGAAGTGTTTTTTCACAACCAAATGAAGCGAAGTGGTAATGAAGCAGTAGTAGTCTGTATCGAGCTTTAGGTATTTGTAGACCTGGGAGGGTCAGGTCCACTAGGACCTCTTCCTCCTCCTGCATTTGTTAATATATAACTATAAAATGTTTTTTTAATTACAACATGATGATTTAAAGGTTACGCTATTGCATTTATTCGGACCCCTTTTAAAGCTATGTCTATGTATGGTTATCAAGGAAATATTCAATATGAGGAGCATACTTTCCCTTTGTTCGTTAATGCGTAAAAGTCACACACCTCACGAACAGTTTCACCTGTGTTTCACATATTTTTCATCAGTTTAATTACCGTGAGAACATTGTACATAAAAATAACCCTTTCAGTGCTATCTTAGTTAAATAAACTAAGGATGGATATAGTCTTAGCTAAAGGTGGCCTTAATTTATATTTTATTTCTAAGATAGAAATCAATTGGTAAGAGTTGCTTACGGCTATTTCTATTATGTATGCGAAAACGGTCTAATTCTACAAAATAGGTAATTTCTATGTCAATTTTTTGAAAAGTAATTTAGCAAACTATGTATGAGTCTATCGGGCAGTGACTGTAAGTTTGCATATTTGTGTAAAAAGACTGACGATGTGGATCTGGGTACTTGGTAGGCTGTTGTAATAAATGTATTCTGTTTGTAGTTTTCTTACGTTTGTCTGTCTTGAGTTATCCAAGCTAGGCATGCTTATTCTATTAATGGGTGGATGTATGGGTTGTATATTTTGAGTATATTGTCAGCTGATGTTCCATGGTTTTTGCCTGTTAGACAACTTACATACTTCGTACATTGCCAAACTGTTGTTTTTATGTCATCTATATGTTTCGCCCACGTAGTTTGGAAGAGTATACCATTCATGTAAAGTTCAGGGATATATTAACTGAGTTTTGTTATTTTGTAAAAACTACCAGTTGATTTTTTAGAAACATTTATTTTGATGCGGTATTTTTTACCTATTATTCTATTTATTTGTGGTGGTAGATTTGTGGCAGCTATGGCTGGGGTCGGAGCACTCTTCCAAATGACAATAAATTGCGATGCATATCCGCAACTTGGGTTGTCTAGGGGCATATTATTGACATACATGATGAAAAAATAGGACAAACCACCCCTCCTTGAGGGACATCTGCCTTAGGAGTGAACTACTCCGAGTAGGTCCCCTCTACATTTTCTATCTTCCAGAAAATTCGATAGCCAGAGAATAATACCGCGCGGTAGTTCTAATTCTGACATTATGAACCTGAGACCATTGTGCCATACAGTGTCGAAATGCTTTCTCGATGTTGAGAAAGCATACGACAGTGCACTGTTTTTATTGAAACTGTCTACTATGGATTTAGTTAATCTAACTAAGTGATCTGTGGTTTGTCTGAATTTTTTGAATCCACTTTGGATTTCAGGTAATTTTGATGTGATCTCTAGAAAAGTTCTAGGATTTTGTCTAAGCAGCTGGTCAGGCTGATCGGACTGTAACTATTCGGTTTATTTGCTGGCTTCTCCTTTTTAAGGAACATTAGTACATTTGCTTGCTTCCAAGAAACTGGGATGTATCCAGAATTTAATTATAAGTTAAAAATAGTTGTTAGGTGGTCAAACAATATCTGAGTACCTTTTTTGAAGAGTATGGTTTTAATGCCATCTTCATCTGGAGATTTGTTTTTTGTTCCATTAATAGATTGTACCACTTCTGCTTTTGTTACCTATTTGGTTACCTGGTGAACTGTGTGGTTGTTTTCTGTGTTTTGTACCTTTGTTGAAAACTGTGTGGCCCTTCTCGTTGTCTTCTGTGTTCTGTACCTTTTTTGAGAACTGCGTGGCCTTTCTCGTTGTCTTCTGTGTTTTGTACCTTTGTTGAGAAGGAAGGTTTATATATATTTCAGTTTTGTGTTATGTATTCGTTAACTTGATTACAGAAATGTGTGTTCATGTCTGCATCTGTGTATATTTTAAACGTATTTTGTAAATGTTCTTTAAATGCTATGCTTCTGTTTTATCGTTATTTGTAGGTAATAGTGTGTTGTTTATGACAAGTGTAGGTGATCACTATCTATGTTGTATCCTACATTAAAGAAGATACATTTTTGGCTCATATTGTTTGAGCTCAAACATAGTCTAATATGTTGCTGGAGTTATATTGGAACGACGAATGTGTCGGGGAATTATCATTTAAGATAGTTATATCTGAATTGTTTAGGAAGCGTAATAAGTGTCTTCCATTCTGATTCGTTTCTCTGCACCCGAAAGATCGGTGCTTACTATTAAGATCACCTATGAGTATACAACTTGTATTATGTTTATATATATTGTTAAGTAATTCTATGTCGATAAGTTTACTTAGTGAGCAGTATATACCTGCTAGTGTTATGTGCTAATTTTTTTTTTCATGTATATATCTACGGCTATACATCCAATCGTGGTATATTGATTTAAATCATATATTGACATACTTGGTTTGTATAGTAGAGCTATTCCCCTATTTGTATCTTCCCTATTTAATCTACCCTTTCTAATACATGGATAGCTCGATATTCTAAATCTATTAATTGTATTTAACATTGTTTAGGTTATGACCAATATATCTGCGTTTGTTTCTTTGATAATGCCTTCAATCTCATGTTTCTTGGAAGAAGTGCACCTTGAATGTTGACATGAACTTGATTTGAGGAATTGTCCTGTGATCTATTTGATTAGTTCAGGAAGTAATAGTAGTATGTTTTTTTTTGTTTTTTTTGCTACTCTTATGAATATCTGGAAACAGTCTTGAGATTGTGTTGGCTTGATTACTTCAGCTATGAAATCTATAAAAATATTTTTACAAGTGTTGACTATAGTATTTTATTTGTATCCGTTATCCGTTACTGCTTTATTTTGGCTTGCTTCTCCCGTATCTGCCGCTGTGGTATTCGGTTTTGTTGGAGGTGTATTCTGTTTGCTAGGTGTTTCAGATGTTTGAGTTTGCTATGATTTCCTTGTAGGATAGGTGCATATTTGGTTTTAATAGGTTGTTTAGTTTGCGGAGTCGGTAATGGGTGTTGTTTCTGTAACTGTATTTGCTGTGTTGTGGCTTGTATCATATTTTGTCTGTGTTTGGTTTCTGATATTGTATTTACACGTTTTACATGATTTCTACTTTTCACAGCCTTTGTAATTTGCTGTGTGGCTTTGGCCGCAGTTATAGCATTTAGGGTTCTCGTGCTCTTTTTTGCAGTTTGATATATGGTGCTCTTCGCCACATCCGACGCATCTCGGTACAGCCAAACATGCTTAAGAAAGCAGTCTGTTTGTTTGTAGTCTGCGCTCTGCCCATCACGGATATCAAAACCCGGCTTCTAGCGTTGTAAGTTCACTGACATATTGTTGTGTCACTGGGTGGCCAAGCAGCAGTCGTTGACCAATACGTAACTAATGAACAAAAGTCAGTAAGAGATTTTAACTGAGACGTTTAACAGGAATAGTGCACGAACTTAATTGCACCATAGCAGACTTACTAAGAAGAGAAGAAATGAAATATAGGAATATATTTGTTGTAGAAAGTTGATTAAAGAGAAACTCAAGACGTTTTGCGATTTGAATACAAAGAATTGGTTGGATTAAAAAGGTTGGAGGTAGATCTTATTCAGGAGCTAAGCGTTATGAAGAAAGCTCTTTCAGATCGAAATCGGCAAAACCAGAATGACAGTCAGTTTCAGGATCTTATGAAATACAAATTATGTAACAGCTTCTATCAGAAGAGCTGTTAAAATTCTACATAACAATAAAAGTTAAATATAAGTAGCCTTAATTATGATTGTCATAATATAAAAGACTGTTTATTTTAGATATTATTGATTAATTTGTTTTTGTGAGTGAATATTTTATTATTGTTTAGTTGTCGTTATAATAAGAGTTAAAAGCAGACGATTGTAGGAAGTTGTGTTTATAATTCATTGATTTTGAGACTATCGAACGTTGCGTGCAATACATTGACGTCGATAATACAGAGATTTTTAGAAGGTGAACAGACGATTAAGTGATAAACCTATAAATAGTGTCAGACGAGCGGAAACAACACACAGACAATAGCAGAAGAGAGTAGTTACAGGTAAGGAAAAGTTCAGCGTGAAGTTAACTACCGTAGAAGTGATAGGCCTAACGTTTAATATGTTAGTCTAAAACTAACAGTAGAAAAGGAGATAAGACGAAGAAGTTATTCCGTCAAAGAGTGGTTCTAAAGTAATTGAATCAGCCCGAAAAAAGGAACAGAGGATATTTAGAAGAAAGAAGACCAAACGATTAAGGCAACTCGTGCCACAATTGTAAGTGCATCACACACAGAATACTAGTGCGATTTTGATAGAGAAGATAGTTCGGTTTGTCAACTGAAATTCTAAAATAAGTTAATAGGCCTAAGCGGACTTTTGACAAGAAGGAGAGAACTATATATATATATATATATATATATATATATATAGTTAGTTATAGTATTCGTCTATATATTATAGTGTAGTAATAAGTTTGTTTGTACTACTTAACGTTTAACGTTTACGTTACGTATATATATATATTATTA
>NW_013665799.1:597079-657695 GCF_000517525.1 Limulus polyphemus | reverse complement strand
ACTACTATATATATATATATATATATATATATATATATAGTGTTTATGATTTGCCTGTAATATCTGTAGCGTGAATAATTTGTTTTGCATACGTTTAACTTGTTCCGAATATATATATATTACTTTGAAAAACAAGTGAGATGCGTGCTGTTCATTTATCATTGAATTTATCCCCAACAAGTCATAGACACCTATTGTAGAAGAATCTTAAGACCAACAACAACACAGTGTATCTTTATACTATTAAGAAATATAAGTAAAAGCCTTTTATTTTGACAATTGGCGAATTAAATATATAATAAATTCTGACAATGATCAACAGGCAAACTACAAAAATCTTCTATGACCACTCTTCCATGGGTCCAAGTTGGATATCTTCGCTGTTAGCGGTAGTTTTGACCCTTAAACCTTCCACCTTCTCTCTCCAAGGTCGAAATTTATTGACAACAATGAAATGAAGCTTAGAGACTGTAATAAATCTGACTTACTAGATATAATAGAAAATGTAATAAGCTTGACAAATGGCCAGAACATTTTACAAGCACATATTGCTTATGTAGTTGACGTGACGGGATGGATAAGGTCCAATCTTTTTTAAGTTGTCCAAGTTGATGTCGTCAGTTTTCTGGGACAAATTTCTAATAATAATTTCTTATAATAATTTCTAAATGATAGAGATGGACAGAGATTTCTAAGCATATATAATATTTTGAGTTTGTGTCTAGTTTTTCCAGCAAACAAAGAAAATGGTGGGGTGTTAAGAGTAGAATGTCGCCAGCAGAAAAATATAATTTCAAACAATAACATAAACACAAAAATTGTAAGTATGACTCAAGCCTTTATTGTAATTAATTAGTAACCACTTCTGTTTTGAAAATTTAATATTAGCTAATTGTCCCATTACTTTTTCACATATAAAAATGTTTAAAATAACATATCGCCGTAATCATGTGTTCTCCTTTACTGTTGTTTATTTTCAAAACAATAATTACAAATTTTTGAGTAAATAAAAAGATTGGAGTCTAAAATAAATTTGGAAGTATATAATTTGATTTGATCATACCCCAAACATAGGGTATCAAGAGATATTTTGGGTATGTCTATTTGGAGCTTGCAAATAAAATTCGATTTTTTTTAAGCACGTAATCTTCTTTACGCATATCTCTACTGTAGATACTCAAATTATGTCATTTTGTTATATCGCTATACACAACAGCTAAGACATTTGTTGTTATCAATAACTGAAAGGGTATGAGTAAATTGCATTATTCAATAAAAATCACTGAACATCAAATTGTGTGAACTTCTTTATATGTTCTCCTTTACTTCAGTTTTACTTCAGAGGGGAATATATAGAGTGCATAATGCTTTTTCCCATGTGCAGGTGATTAGAGTAGGGTGGATTTGAAATTTATTAGTCACAAATCAACTCATTTTTTTTGCAAGAAAACTCCTTGAAAGTGGGATAATATAACAGGTGTGTATCTCTTTAATTGTATAACTAATATTCAAATGGTGTGAGTGGTGGTAGTTTTAGGTTTAAATGCCTGCTAAATTACAAAGTTAAATATTTGAACGATAATTAGGAGTCTATTTATAAAAACTGATAATACTACTAGTTGGTCAGCGGTAAGTTTACTGACTTGTAATGCTAAAATCTAGGGTTTGTGGTAGACAGAGTGCAGAGAGTCCATTGTGTAGCCTTTTATTATAACAAAACAAGCTTAATAAGTGAAATAACTCTTATCAAAATAACTTACAGGTTTCTATTATAACTAGAAATTAAAAGGAATTATATTTTAGTAGAAAAGAGATTAAGTAAATAGTCAAATAGAGAGTAAAATTATTGTATGTTCGTTTTTAAGCACAAAGCTACGCAACAGAATATCTGTGCTGTATCCACCGTGGTAACGATATCAAATTTTTAGAGTTATAAGTCGTCAGATATCCCATCCTTCCAGTAATTCTTTAATCACTTAGTGCAGTAATTCTCTAATCCCTGAGGGACTGACCAAAAGTCAGCCACTTTCTCACTTCTATCAAACCTATTCTTACACCGAACTTTATAATAGCAGGTCTTAGAAATGTTACTAATAGGATAATATAAATGTAGCAGATTAGTACGAAACCCTGACAGTTCCACTGAAGAGAAATGACCATTTTCCGCTCAAACTTTGGATATATCTAGAAGGAAAGCCTTTATGAAGCTTTTCATTTTGGCTTCTCATTGATTTTTGCCCTTATTACGTTAATCAATATCCATGGGCTCTATCCACAATGGGAAGGACAGCATGTTATCACCTGATGGTTATGGCCCTAAATAGTTAATATGAGATAAGATTACAGTTATTTTTTATTTTATTTTAGTGCCATATGGGATGGACGTAATTGCCCCAGCATCATACACAAAAAGAAACATAGGAAAAAAAAACAACGAAGAAAAACTCAGATGGGGTTCAGTTACAGAAGAATATTTGTTAAGCAAAATAGTAGCATGGACAGCATGGTGACTTTATTAGTTTATGTGGCTATACCATAGGTTGCATTATTAGCCTATTGAGATGTTGTATTTCTCTCTCATCCTTCAAATTAGGACAATTTCAGGTTTACTAACATAAGATAATGTTTAGGGACAACATGGGACCTATTGGTCCATCTCGGCTGTCGCATTATCTAAACTAAAACTATTAATAACTAATTTTTTTAAATCTTAAAGCCAGCCCTTATCATTCATTTACTTATCAAGCTTTCTTTTAAACTCACCTAAATTTACTGCCTCCACAACTTCCGAAGGCAACCCATTCCAAAGGCCAACCATCTTGTTAAAAAAATAAAACTGTTTTAGCTGAAGATGACTCCTACTTTGCAAATATGTATACTCATGTCCTCTGACACTTCTCTCCTCACTGTTAAGTATGAAAAAAGATGATGCATCAACACTATCAATTCCTTTTACAATATTAAACACTTCAATAAGATCTCCTCTAACTATTCTTTTTTCAAGAGAAAACAATTTGTGAGATTTCAACCTCTCCTCGTATTACAACCTCTCCATCCCAGGCACTACTTTAGAAACCCTCCTCTGAACCCTTTCCAACAGTTCAGTGTCCTTCCTAAGGTAAGGAGCCCAAGACTGAACACAATACTCCAAATGTGGCCTATCCAGTGACCTTTACAATGAAATTATAACCTATTTAGACTTATATTCAACATTTATGTAGATACAACCTAAAATCCTATTTGCCCTACCACTAGCAACAGTACATTGTTTTAATGGCTTAAGAGACTGATCAACTATTACACCAAGATCCCTTTCTTTCATGACACTGTTAAGGTTATTACCATCCACATTATACTGGCATTATCTTGCTTTTATTATAATTAAAACCCATTTGCCATTTATTTGCCCAAACTACTAAATGATCTAAATCTTTTTGTAAATCAGCAGCATCGTATTCATATCTAGCAACACCCGAGACTTTAATATCTTCTGCAAATTTAATTAATTTACTGATCATTCTACGTCATTTATGTCAATCAAAAAGAGCAAAGGCCCAAAGGCTGAGCTCTGAGGTACCCATTTGTAACATGTATCCAGTTTGGCTGAACCCCATTTGTAACAACCCTCTGCTTTTTTCCATCCAGCCACTCTTCTGTCCAATTTGCTAAGTTATCCCATACACTTAAAAGAGATAATTTTTTACAAGCCTTTGATGCAGCACCTTGTCATATGTTTTCAGAAAATCCAGATACAACAAATATACACCTTTACCCTCATATACAAAAGCAGTAACATTTTTAAAGAATGCCAAAAGATTCGTAAGGCAAGATTTTCCCTTAGTGAAACTATGCTGACTATTCAATAGAATTCAAATATTTGTTAAATAGTTTTGCAAGCATCACTTATCAGACCCTCCAAAACGTTTCCCACAACTGATGTAACACTAATAGACGTAAAATTACTAGGACAATTGCTTGAAAAGAGGAGTGACATTTGCTAACTTCCAATCCTTTAACACTTGCCCACTATTCAAAAAATAGCAGCAAGTGGCTCACATTTCTAATCGTTAACCTCCTTCAAAACCCTTGGGGAAATATTATCTGGCCCAGGAGCCTTATCATTATTCAAACTTCTCATTTTATTCTTAACAATGTAGTCATCTTGTTCGATCTTGTTTCCATCTATCGACTGTTCAATATGTGGAATACTGCTTAAACCTTCGTTAGTAAAAACTGAAGAAAAAGCAAAATTTCATACCCCACCCATCTCATAATCATCAGATACGAGCCCTCCTTTATCATCCCTTAAGGGTCCTACCCTTATCCTAAGATTTTGTTTACCTTTATTGTATTTAAAGAAATCCTTGCTGTTAATTTTTACATTTTCAGCCAAACCTTTCTCATACAACCTTTATGATGTCATAATTTTCTCTTTCACCAACTTTCTCGATCTTAAATCTCCCGCCATACCAGTCAGTTTAAATTTCTTAAATTTGTGATGATTTTCTTTAATTTTATCTCTTATACTCTTTGAGAGCCAGCCTGGTTTTTTACTTGCAGCTTCCCTTTTCTTTCTATAAGGAATATGTTTACTTTGAATATCTAATAATTTATATTTAAAACTTTTCTACATCTGATCAGTGTCTCCAAATAACACAGCTACCCAATTCACAACAGTTAATTTTTGTCGCATCCCCTCAAAATTTGTAACCAAATTGTCATTATTCCTTATCTCCATATGCAACAAAACATGGAGCAATGATTACTTGCACCCAGATGTTCCCCAATTTCTACCCACTCGATCATTTCTATCATTCTATATTTATATAAAATGACATTGTTTCTAGTAAGTTCTTTGACTAATTGGTGAAGAAAGCCATCTTTAACAGTTTTAAAAAACATTTCTCCCTCAGGGTTTGATTCTAGCATTTCACAATCTATATGCCTGGAATTAAAATCACCCATAATTATGACTTCATTAACAATTGAAATTTTAATCTCATTGTAAAATTTCTCACTAATTTTATCAATATCGGTTGTGTTCTGTAACACATTCCCACTAAAAGCCCTTCCCTTTATGCCCACTAATAGAAAACCAAATGGAACCAATCTCCTTGCTATTATCTATCATATTCTCAACTTCAACAGGATATAACCAACATTTTACATACAAAGCCACTTTCCCCTCTCTCGTTAGTACGCTATCCCTATTAGATAGCCTGTAACCCTGTATTTCAAAGAAATATCTGTCATCAGAATCATCTACGTTTAACCATGATTTGGTTATTTCCATTATATCAAGATTTTCCGTTCCTACCAGTGCAGTAAAGTCTATTTTATTTCTTATACTTATAGCATTACAATAGTAATAACTAAGCCTACTCTTATAACTACTTCTATACTCATTTCCTATGCTAAACTTTTCTGTCTCTTATTGTTTTTGCATTTAGATTATCCTGACCCTCACCACTGTCTATTCCTACTTTAAACTTTCCTTACAGCTGAGTTAATAACTCTAGAATATAATCCAGCCTCTATCCTATTTAAATGCAAACCATCCATTCCATCCATTCTTCCATTGAACTGATCCCACAAGCCAATCTGTTCATCCTAACTTGCTAATCTAAGCCTAGAATTTAGCCCTAGTGACCTACTTATAACTTTATCTCCACAGTTAATACTGGGCAAAATCCCTGACAAAATTAAGTTATGGCCTTTTTCTTTAAATGCCTTTATCAATCCTTTGTACTTATTAATTTACTCCTCTGACCTACCTTTCGCTACATCATTAGCTCTTATGTGCACAACAAAACTGCATCTCTGCTAGAGTCCCATTTATTATGTCAGTTATATCCTCCATTCATGTCCTTGGTGTAAAATCTGATACTTAATAGAGCAAGACTCAAAGGTATGAAAGAGATATGACACTATCGTGGTCCATACCACCACAATAGGCACAATTAGAAGAACCCCAACAAGAGGTCATTTAATGGCTAAATTATGGAGATTTGAAAATCAGAGCAATTTTGTATTATACAGCCACACCCTACTAATACAATGTCGTGGAAATGAGGGTGAGGATTTTCTTTGTTTGTTTAAAGTTAAGCATAAAGTTACACAACGGGCTATCTGTGCTCTGTATCGAAACAAGGTTTCTAGCGTTGTAAGTCTGCAGACATGCCGATGTGCTACTGGGGGGGAGGGCGAGGGTGAGGAGAAAAAAGCTGGAATAAGATGAATGGTTGGCTGATATTTTCCATTTTTATGAATATAAATATATGGAGAGATGTAACATCCTGATTATTTATCTCTTAAATAGTTTCCTTGAGGATAGCCAGCATAAGTTTCTATTCCAACAGTGAGTGAAGGACGAGAAACCAAAGCACTGGTGGTGATGGAACAGAGTCTTCATTTCAGAGCCTCTTCAAATCTTACTAGATGTTTTAGCTTTCAAAGTATCCATAAAATTAAGGTAAAATTTGATAACCATTAACCCATTCACCATGGCTTTCTACCAGATAATATGATAAATTGTTCTAAGCAGACTTTGTAGCAAAGCCTGAGTTTTATTAGCCCTATACCTAAACACCATTGTTGTCAGTACGGTCCTTAAGACCTATTGAAGATGTCAAATACCGTCACTCAGTTGACCTTAGTCATTGTTTGCCACATACTTGATCCTGAGCGAGCCACTTCAGGGGTTCCTGTCTATAGGAATTCAAGGTCACAGTTGTGTGGCTGTTGGGGGCTTAATGAAGGGCAACCATGCCATTAGTACAGGACCAATATAATCCACAGTCCAAGCTAAAATATACACATTTTTGAATCGATCTTTCAGAGTTTGAAATCTAATTCTTTGCTAGCTAAATGCCGGCGTTTCTTTCAATGAACACGCGTACTCAGGAAAACGGCGAGAGGGAGGGTAGTATTTTAAAGGTGGAATATTTACCATCAGGTTTGGATATCTTGTACAGTGGCACATTGGGAAATTCAAAAGATATACCACGAAAACTATCCTCAACATCACATGAAGGGGGCTATTCTGATGCCTTGTTCTGGGGCCCTTGGTATCTAAATACGGTCTCGGTTGCGGTAATGTAAGCATCAGAATTTTCTCCTTCCTTTCACAGGTTGCCATATACAGCAAACACATAGGTAAATATAAATACCCCAGAGAAAATGAGCTACACAAAATCTACCTTCCGTGGGAGGTACCCCACCATGAACATGATTTTTATTATTATTATTATTTAATTGTTTCCAAAAATTATTATATTTTGAACATTTGGTTTGAATTTCGCGCAAATCTACACGAGGGTTATCTGCTCTAGCCGTCCCTAATTTAGCAGTGAAAGACTAGTCATCACCACCCACCGCCAACTCTTATGCTACTCTTTTAAGAATAGTGGGATTGACCGTCACATAATAACGTCCACATGGCTGAAAGAGCGAGCATATTTGGTGGGACAGGGGTTCGAACCCACGACCCTCAGATTGCGAGTCAAGCGCCTTAATCACTTGGCCATGTCGGACCATCATATTTTCTAGATAGTTGAAATGTTTACTAATTGATATTCAAGTATATTTTCTGAACTATGTGATATTGAGTGTATATTTGAAAATTCGCACCAGTAAATACAACATCATAATACTTCGCATCATGCTGATAGGAGTATGAGGAATTCACTTTAGAAAGCAAACTAATCGTAGGATTTCTATCTTTGAAAACGACATACTATTAACATAAAATTATGGTTTAACTTCAAATTTGAAATATACTTGTGGGAAAAATAGTCTCCAAACTGTTCTTTCTTTTCTGTTTCAAATGAAACCATGACATCAGAAATATCAATTAGAAAAAGTGGAGAGTCTAGACATTTTAATACCAGAAATATGTGACCTTATAACACCAAATTGTTGTATTTCTTTAATTGGATACCCAATGTTTCGCTTTACAGTTTCTTCAGGAGCATTCCGCTAAAAACAAACCGTATATTGACGCCACTTGTTCAGAAAAAGTTGATTACATTTCTCTCTTCCATTATGACAACTTAATAACAAAGTTATTTGCAAAGAAAAACAAACATCTAAGACTAATCCAACAAAATCAAACAGTTTTAAATATCTCCCAAGAAAAGTTTCCTAGTTTCTACACTAGGGGTCATGAACATTAAATCAAAGATCACATGAAAGAAAGAATGTTACACAAGACTTGAGAAGAAATGGAGAAGTATATATGACAAAAAATCACCAAATCAGACACCTTCGTTATAAATGCTAATAACAATCAAGAAAACATGACAACAGTTAAAAAAAGTAACAATAGAAAATGGCCTCGAAATCTCGACTTCCTTTTTGAACCTACTAGCTAAAGGACCTGGCTTTGCAGTAACAACTAAACTTTCCACCCAAGTGTGTTTAAACACGTCATCTTCTCTTGAACAAACTTTTATTCTATTCGATGGAATTATTTATGTATATGAAAATAAAGAAACGACTAAAACCCAGCATAATATTACAAACTCAACCTCTACTACAACCAAGATTGAAACTGATAGCACTGATTCAAGACATCAATTCCATTTCTGAAATTTCCTCAATTACAGATGATACAAATTATTCAACTTCCAAAGCTATCAAAAAACATCCTTTTGATACAACAAGCGATAACCTCCGCACGATAACAAAAAATAATCAAGAACGTTTTAGAAAGACACAGTAATCATCAACTTAAATCCCAAAGATAAACTAGCCCTCAAAAAATATAATAACATCATCCAATCGATAAGCATGGTAGGTATTTAAGTTAGTAGTTCTGTTTCTCTTCGCCTCACTACATAATTAGAAATAAGTTGCCGAGGCTTTTAAGTATTAAACGCTTGCATGAGTGGTGGTTTTGACTTCTAGTTGCTAAACAAGTAATTTTCAAATTGATGAGCTCACAAGTTGAGGGAAAGGCTGTGAGGAGAAGTGGAGAAGAAGAGAACGACGGAGAGCTTCATTGGGTTGTTTGTTGACACTGGTAGTTTTCTTATTTCTTACTTTCTGCTGGACTTGGCGTTGAATGACTACGCGGCGTCGGGTGTTCGTAAACCAGAGCAGGAAGATGTAGATCGAGTACGTCCGTTGATGACAAAAATATTAATACTAAATGATTGTAGAGTTTTGGTTGGCAGATTAAGGTTTTACAGTTTACTGTTTAGACATTGATAGAGAACTATAGAACTAAAGAGTTACATTTACATTTAACCTGGGCTGGTTAAACATCATCATCAAAGAATCGAACAAATATAAAGGTTTCGTAGTTATAAGCAGAAATATTAAGGAACAAAAATAGTTGATTATCTTATAGACGAGAATAAATTTCAAATAAAAATTTAACAGTGACCCCCACCAAAAAATTAAGACGAAAGCTAAAGAAATTATCTATGAACTTACAAAAACAAGTAACCTCCCAAAGAAGCTGCTTGGTGAACTTAAATTTCTAATAGCCGCATCCCAGAATTATACTGTTTATCTCCAAGAACAATTACCTTTTAAAAAGTTAATAACATCATCATCATCAAAGAATCTGACAAATGCAAAGGTTTTGAGGTTGTGAGCATTAACATTTACGAACAAAAAATGTCTGTTCAACTTAAAGACGAGGATAAATCTCAAATACTTAACAGTGACCCTCACTAAAAAAACAAAGAGACAAAAGTAAAATAGAATATCTATGAACTTACGAAAACATGTAACCTCACTAAGAAGATTCTAGATGAACTTAAACCCTCTAAGAGTCACATTCCAGAATTATACTGTTTAAAAAAAGAACATAAACCTAATATGCCACTAAGACTCATAGTATCAGCATATGGCAGTGCTACTTGAAAGCCTGTCTTGGCTTATGCATACAGTTTTGGTGCCATTGTTAAATTACTTTCCAGCACACTTAAATGATATCCAAAACATGCTATCGCGATTAAAGATTGTGCCTCACGTAATGACGAATACAACAATACTCTTTACATTAGACGTTGTAGCTCTCTGCCCATCTATACAGACAGAAGATGGCTTCAATGTAGTGTGTGAAGTCATGTCGAACCACATAAACAATTTGGAGATATACGAACTGATAACAGACACTGTCAGAGAAATCTTACATTTCATCCTTCACAATGGATATTTTTGTGTTGAAAACAAACTATATAAGTGGTGTCTCAATGGTTAAAAGAATCGCTGTTATTTTTTGAAACAACGGCAGTTGACAAGTTGCATCAAGATACCAACACCGGCCCTGATCTCTGGCTTAGGTACATCGATGACGTGTTTGGGCTATGGAACCACGATCTTCCTTCTTAAATGAAATTTTTGGACTTTTTAAATTCCATAGACCCCAACATCCAATCCACCCTGAATCACTCGAATGACAAGAGGAACATAGATTTTCTTGACGTTACCTAAATGATCGACAATGACAATAATATAATACATAATCTATCTTGTTTCACAAACCAATAAGAAAACCTCTCTTCCTTAACTTCAACTCCCATCATCCCAAATATTCCAAGAAAAGCGCAGTTATTGGAATATTAAAAAGAATCGATCGTAACTGTGGTGAAAAAACAATATACGAACTTGCCCCCCCCCCCCAGTGGCACAGCGGTATGTCTGCGGACTTACAGAGCACAGATAGCCCATTGTGTAGCTTTGTGCTTAATTGAAAACAAACAAACAAAATATACGAACTAATTAAAATACTTCTTCTGGAACTATGACTATGACATATACAAATTAGCATCGCAATTCCAACATGAAAAGACACTGATAAACAAGAAGGATAAGAACCAATTTTCCACAGATAACACAAAAAGGGTTATTTTTATAACACCTCTAATTGACGAAACTATCTCCAAGTAAATAAAAACTTTATTCAATAAATCTGAACTACCGATTAAAGTTATATAACGGCCAGGTCCAACCCTGAAAACCCACCTTTAAAAGTCTCAGTACACTACCCTACAATGTAATAAAGCCAGCTATCTTCTAAAAATGGGTTTGAAATCTAAAGATGTGTGTCTTGTCTCCAGTGTTGTTTAGCAGCTTACATGTAACATCTGCCATCATACGTACATAGGGGAAACCGGAAGAACCCTACACACAAAGATAGAAGAATATATTGACTTTCTGTATGAACAACAACATGACAGAAGCGCAGTTGCAGATCATTTTTTAACCAATCGTAGACAAATAACACCTGACTTGAAACCACCATTCTCCATACAAATCCTCAACAAAGCCACCAAGTATAATGACAGAAAACTGAAAGAAGTTCTTCTCATCGAACAACTACGACCACAGATGAATAGGGACAGAGGATGACGCCTATAATTTTAATTATTTTATTTGTTAGCCTATCTTTTTGTTATTTCAATCTGTAACTTTGATATAACTTTTGTTTACTACAGGTAGCTATAGATTCGATTATAATTTATTATTTAAACAATTTCAAGCTTTGTACTGTCGTTTACGGCTTGTGTTATAGTGAACGCTCTTGAAGAAGCTGTAAAACGAAACGTTGAGTGTCCAATTAAACAAAAGCAACATTTTGGTGTTATAAGGTCGTTTATTACTAGTATTAAAATATGTTCTATACACCAATAAGCACAATAGAAATTAAATAAGGAGAATATTGACATGTTGTATTGCAGTACTGGAAGGATGTGATATCGTTTAAATAACTTCTGAGGGGACTATTGATTAGTGAACTCGAAAAGTATTCCAATATTTCAATTTTTCAGTTGCTTGGAAAAATTCATGATCTTTATTAAACAATTATAGTGCCCATATATACTTATTTATCCTTAAAACTAAATTTAAAAGCATGAACAGGCTAAAATAAAAGTATACTGTACAAATAAATAACAGATAATTGGAACTTACGGTCTTATAACTATAATAAAAAACAACAACCATAATAAATCAATAATGCTAATCATCTTCCTCAGTTCACTGTTATGAGAATCGACCATTTATTCATTAGTCATATGATATAACATAAAAATGAAATGAAAAGAAGAAATATATAGTTCACTGCATAGGCGACAAAGATATCAAAATTAAAGAATAGGTTAAACAATCGCCAAGTTTTTTATATTGTTATTTGAAAAAGAAAACGTTTCGAGCTAGCGCTCTTCGTCAGATCGTACAGCTTAGAACCAGCTTTACGATTTGACGAAGAGCGCTAGCTCGAAACGTCATTCTTTTCCAATAAAAATATAAAAACGTGGCTATTGTTTAACCTATTCTTCAATTTTTAGTAACATTTCTAAGACTTGCTATCATGAAGTTCGGTGTAAGAATATGTTGGTGTTGAGAGAGGTGAGAATGTGTTTGAGTTTTGAAATATAATCTTCTTAATTTGGTTTGGAAAGAATTAAATGTTTAAAAAAATGGTTTAAATGTTTAAGGTTTTAAATTATTTTTTGAACAAATTATTTTTTACCTATATTTAAACATTTATATGAAGATGACAATACTGGGCCTAAAACTTTAGCAATAAGCCAAAAATCCTATCACTTAATGTAACAACGAGTTATCTTCACCAACCACAAATAAAATACAAAAACTCTAACAAGCGACTTCAGATGAACTTCCTTCAGTGTGCTTAATATGTTTACACGTATGACATTGCCTCTTTAAGATTTTAAATATAATTTTACGCGTTATTGAAAATTAAAACCTAATATCTGAAAATTTATAATTACAGAAATTTAGAAATATTATCGTCATTAGTTCAGGACGCAGCTAACACCAAAATAATAATGGTAAAGTATTGTGTTTTATCAAAAACAACTGGTTGATGTATACGAAGTGTGAGAGAGAGGAAAAACTAAAAATAAATGAATTTTTGGAGGTGTATTTAAGCAAATTGTAAAAAAAAATTACTGCAAATGGAAGCTATGTTATTCGACTAAAGATAATTCCATAATTTGCTCCCTTTAAGCATAAAGTAATATGGTAATACGCGATGGCTTAATATGACCTAATATGATTAAATATGTGCAATGTCCGCACTTGAATGAACAAAACGTGTGATTCTCAGTATACCTATGGTAATATTTTGATTTCCAAGGACGAGTAGTTTTTAAGATATAATCATTTTAAATACGGAGTTTTATTTATAATTGCCCTATTTTAAAACAGTCTATTAAATTTTTGATATCTTTGACCTTTATTTATTTATCAAACTTATGGGTAATTTACAGTTTTAACATTGTTTTCGTTACTGAGCATGCCATCTATTTCTTTTATTTTTCTGAGCAGTAAGTTTGCAGTCTTACAACACGAAAAACTTGGTTTCAATATTCGTGATGGGCAGAACACAGATAGCCCATTGTGTACCTTCGTCTTTTACCAATATTGTGTCAGCTGTTTTATCATATCTCTTCGTCTAGTGTATTAGGTTTTTTTAATGTCTTTACTTTTATTGTTTGAATTTTACGTTAAATTATGTGTGTTTTATATTGTTTTTTATAGAATTTTCGCAGAAAGTGACACAAAGTCCTATCTGTGCATAGCCGTCCTTAATTTGGGACTAACAGACTAGAAAGAGTCAGCTAATCAATACCACCCACTGCCAACTATTTATGGGATTTGACCATCACTATTATAACGCACTCACAGTTCTAGAGTGCGGAACACGTTTTACAGCAGTTGTATGCGAGAAATGAATACTTAGATTCGCAGTTCGGACACAATAATGACTTGGCCATGCCGGGCTGTAATTTATGTAATTGGTTTTTGTAATATAGGAATAGATTATGTGGATATATTTCTGATTGTCCTTCAGATAATTGGACATGCTTGACTTATAACTGGGTCATTTTGAAGGAAAAAAAACATCTAGACGAAGACGACTAACTGTAAACCTTGTATCAGATGCATTTGATGTCTTTAAAGGAGAACATTGCCGTCAAAAGATCTAAAAGCATTTTAGAACATGAAACCACCAATCTTAGAATTGAAAAGTGCAATCAAGTGGCATTAGGCTATCAAGACGGTTTTATGAAATAACCCATAACTTTTGACAGTTCGTTGGCCTACCAGCATTAGTTGAAGCTTTTAAAGTTTCTCCAAAGAAAAATTCTAGCGCAAGATAAAAAAGTAATGTAAAGATAAGATTTTCCAATAAGACATTTCAAATTTTCTCTTCTCAGACTATAGTTTCTACTTTAATTATTATTGAAGAACTTTCTATTTTTGAAATGGTTGAAACTGTAAACTCAGACATTCAAAGTAAAAGTAATAAACTTGTATTTTTTACGTGCTAAACGAATGGGTTTCTGCCCCAAATCTTAGACATTTCTGAATTAATCAATTTAAACTTTCAGTAAATTTTAATTAAAAATGTCATTAAATTTCTACTTCTCCTTCGGATGACTTAGTAAGGCCTGACTTATAATAGTTATCGCTAATTTTTGTATATTCAACATTTTTGAGATAATTCAGTATAAGCCATATGAACCTCAGAGTACAAGTGTGTCACAAAATGCGTTTCAGTAAAAGCATATAGGTGGTGGGAGAATCAAACAAGCTACAGCATTGCGAGCATATAGGTGGTTGGATAATCATACAAACAACAGTTCTGCTAATGAGTACGAGATATAGCATACAGTAGCATTTGATTTCATACCTTTTAAGTATATTTTATAAAGCAGTTCCAAAATTCATGTAAGTTACAAATATTCTTTTCACATTCCTCTTAATTTTTCTGTTTAGAAATATTATGACTTTCTAAAAGAATAGAAAAAAAAATTAGATTCTTATCTAAAATATTAACATTGTCATTATCAATTAAATGATCATTATTAACAAGATGTTCTACTAGGAATAAAAACTAAAACGATCCTTTTTAACAAGAAAAATAATTAGTTATTGAAAGCTACTGATATATAATTGTTAATATCATAACTGTCATAGTGTGTCTTCAGTAAGGCGAGTCATAACATCTATGGTTAAAATCATACCTTCAAAAGCAGTACTATCAAGCTTTACTGCGATGCTTTAAAATCGTAAATATATATATGTTTATTGTAAAATAGCACTAAATATTATGTTTCAACCAATAAGAGAATTGGATTTTTATATATTCCTAGTCTGTTACAATTCTTTTTTCTGTCGTTAGTGGTGTAGCATTTGTCAGCCTCCAGTTTTAATTCTGTTCACACTGAATGAAATATTTATATGCAGAGAAAGAGAGAGAAATTTCAGTTACTTTTATTGTTGAGATATGCCTTAGAAATTTCTGTTGCCCTTATTTATGGCTATGCTGAAAGCATAGAATAAGCTGAAGTGATATTATTTCACATTCCTAGCAAAAGTAACGTTTGATTATCTTTCATATATTATACGAACTATTTTCAAACACTTAATAATATATGAGTAACTATGATATTTTATAGCTTTGAGCTTATAATGCAATAGGTATGTAACATAGTTACAATGAGTTATATCGATTGACTAAAACCACAACTGATAAAAGTGGCTATTAGCATTGGTCAAACAAGCAAGAAACTGGCAATCAAGTGACTAGTGATCAATAAAGTTATCACTGGTAAATTGTGGTAAAAATCAGCAATTTCTTCTTTTACAGTGTTTATTATTTAAGCTTCACAATTATAAACCTGAAAAAGAAATAAAACAAATCTTCCTTTCGTTTTAACACTACAAAGCAGGAAATAGTATTGAAGGAAATGTTTTATGGTTTCACATTGCTAGTGTTGATCTGACCTTATGATAACCAGTACTAAAAACCGTCTGTATAATATCTCTGTGTTTATCATATAGTTTACAGTCCGCATACATTTCAATTAAAAGAGCAAATATAAAGCACTTATTATTCAAGAGTCTTTACAGGAAATATTATGAACATAAAATAATGAAATCAAACTTATCTTATCTTCTCTTAGTCTGGACTGAAGCCATCGATACTAGGATTAGCGTTTGCAGTTTCGGTTGGACTTTATGTTTATAGCAAAACTTTCTACGTATATACATATATTAGGTAAGCTTGTAAGTTTATGACATATATTTTTAACAGAAAATTTTATATAATATCTCTTATGTACCAAATTATACGTAAAATAAATTTCTATATAGAAGCAGGTACTAGCTACTGAGCATTCCTTCGCGCTTATGTTTAGGGCAAGAAATTTGCTGCATGTACGTATGTCTTGAGATGCAGTCTCTTGGAAGTTTTGGGGATAAATCTGGAGAAACTTAAAGTAGTTTCTCTACTTATATTTAAGGAGAAACTCACTCTAGTCTTGCTCTGTTGCTCTTCAGAATCTATCGATTTAAACCGTTGTAAATTTTTGTTACAACTCAAGATAGTTTTATTGAATAAACCTCTTACAGCCCTGGTTATATTCACTAACGTACTTGTGGGATTAATCTTTTGGTATCTTAGCTTGATATTCCGTAGAAATACTGTTATAAGCTTGTTACAGTCTTGGTTTACTGCACGAAAGGTATGTCGGATAAAATTTTGCTGCTATCATTCGCTGCTGTATAAAACGTTTGAGGTAAAGTCTAATGCAAATTTGGGTTTATTGTCCTATAAATTAGTGGGAAATTATTATAGAATTTCTTTACTGCCTTAGAGAGAGTAACGCCGACGCTTCAGTGATGGAAGGTTATGGAAAGTTTGTTGGACAAACTGCTGTAATCTTGGTTTGCTGGTTTGAACATTTGTGAGTTAAATATGATGCAGTTGTTGTCTGTTTTTCTAAAAGGTTTTTAGAGATAAGTAATATATCGTTAGCTCGTTCCTGTCGATATTTTATGGTACAAATTTCTTACCTGATTGCTTTGTTTGCCAATATAGAAACTTTATTGGATAAATGTGTTTAAATTGTAAGTTATTTCTATGAAATTTTTGGGTTATACTTGAGCTTATTTTGACCGTGATTACGAGACACATCTATTGCAGTTTTGTTAGCTGTTCTAAAGTTTTTGCTAACTTAGACTACGGGGCACATCTATTGCCCGTCTAGAAAGATCTTATGATCAAAATGTGAGATAAGCCTACTGTATTGTTGCTCTGAGTTACTATATAATGAAATGCGTAAGATAAATTTGCCCCAACCTCAGTTAGTTACTTTAAAAATTTAGTGAGATGAAACATATGTAGTTTTGGTTTATCTCTTTGGAGCATTTTCAGTAAAAAACAAACAAACACTGTAACACTGAATATCTGCACTTAGACATTTAGAGGATATATGTATTGTTGTCTGTTACAGCCTTCTTTGGTATTTAGAAAGTTAGTGAAGCTTATATTTGACAGCCTTTGACGTTTTCTTAAGAAATAGTTTGCGATAAAGCCTTCGATTACTATTCTAAAAACGTTAAGAGATTCACATCCTTTTGAAACTGTATATTACTGCAATAAATTCCAGTGCAGTAAAGATACAGTCAACTAAGTATCAAGGAGTTTCTCATCATATATTATCACAAATTGGAGCTTAATTAAAATCAGTCATTGTTTCCACTGACAATAAGTCTGTTAAAGCGCTTGCCTGATACTCAAGAACGTTTCTGGAATTAATCGATTACATAATTCATAATTAATTTAATGCTTTAGATTATAGACATATATATATATATTTCTTGCACTGTTGAACAACTTTTCCAATACTTGTGTGACAGAAACCATTAACTTTGATTTATAGTCCTGAAAAGTTTGATAGATACAATTAGTGTAGCTTTGGTTTCCTCTTCTAGGGTAGGATAAATTCGTTATAGCCTCGGAATGCTATAGTAGAAATTTAGAAGTAATTGTTTGTTGCAACTATGGAATATTGCTTCAAAATATTAGGAGAATAAACCATTTGTTGTCTTATGTTCTTGTTTTAAAGAAGAGGAAAGACAAGTTTCACGAACAACCTATATTTTCTGCTGCATAATTTCAATACTTGTTTTTTAAGCAGTATTCACTTAACAACATTCTGAAGTTTTGAAACAGCAATTTGGGGAATAATAGATTTATATCTCTGCAACGTTTGTATCTGATTGTGAGACAAGTACATTCAAATTTCAAATATATCAAATCATTTAATTGAGTCTATGATACTATCTCCCTATAGTTTTAAATTAATTAACTTAATATAAATGTAATGGCACTTATGATGTTTTATTAATGTTAGATTTTAATTCTTTGGTTCCTTGTGCTTCCAGAATTTTTTATTTGAGGTTTTCCCTATATTAATACTTTATTTTCAAAGTTTATTTCATGTTCCTAGCATCTGGTTGTTATTTTCCTACCTGTTTCTCCTATATAGAAACTTTCGTAGACTAAACATTTGATCTTATACACTGTATATTATTAAATTTTTCATTATTACATATATTGGATATATATGGATATATATATATATACATTGGCTATAAAACTTTTAGTGTTAGTTCCTGGTTTAGTTACAATTTTAGTTTTTATGTTTTAATTTGTGTTTTTTGCTTAATTTATAGCATAAGTTAATTAAAGTTTCTTTAACAACATCTACAAATAAATAAATTTCTTCTTTTGAGTATTCTTGCTCTTTTTGAGTATTTTGGTCAATTCTCTTGTTGTTCTTGTATGTGTTCATTCTTTCTTGATTCGTTGTTTTCTTGATTGCGTCATCAATTTTGGTAGTGGGTACTCATTTTTGTTTTGAAACATTCTATTATACTTTGAATTTCGTTTCTCACGTTTACATTTGGTGCACATATATATATAGTCTAAGTACTGCTATTATACACCTTTTCTATTGTTCCGTTGTGCGGAAAACCAGTTTACATAAGTTCTATCGTGAATCTTCTCTCGGTGAATTTTAAAAATAAATGTTTTTTTTTATGAAAAAGTAAACCAAAACCGTAATGAATCATGTGAGAGGAAACTAAACACACGTTTAAAACAATTAAAATACAATAATTTGATCAACAGTTATTGATCTTTAGATCTTTATTTACGGTAGAGCGGTAGAAATGCAAGAATGCCACAGCTATATGGAGAACCAAAGATACATAAAGTGTGGGTGTTATTAGTTAGAAATTAATAAGATTATGGTACAAATCAAACATAAAAACTAAAATTGTAACTAAACCAGGAACTAATGCTAAAAGTTTACTACGAATTCATAGCATAATGAAAAGTATGGCAATGGTACAGTGTATAAGATAGAATGTTTAGACTGCGAAAGTTTCTATACAAAAAAACAGGTGGGAAAATAATGACCAGATGCAAGAAACACGAAAAACAAAAAGAGACAAACGTAAATGAACATATGATTGAAAATCAACACGAAATAAACTTTGAAAATATTAAAGTACTAAATATAAAGAAGAATCAAAACAAGAGAAACATCTAGAAACACTAAGAATCAAATAATTATAATCTAACATTAATAAAAAATCAGGAGCGCCATTATATTCGTGTTAATTTAATTAAATTTTAAAATAGAGGTGGCTAGTATAATAAACCCAGTTATTTGATTGGATGTATTTGCAATTTGAATGTACTTGTACCTTAAATGTTGTATTTGATCATGTCTCACAATTAGACACTAAACGTTGCACAGAAATATATCTGTTATCCCAACCAATAGCTCTTTCAAAACTCATACTGTTCGTAAGTTAAGTTGATACATTTTCTAATGCAAGTAGTGAAATTATAAAATAGAAAGATACGTTTTCTGCAACCTTCAGTTGCTGCTTTAGAGAGTACTAGAACAAGTGTTGGAGCCTTTACTCTTAGTTTTGACAGACAGTAAGAGAGACCTGTTGTATTTGTATGTTGCTGTTCTCGAAAAGTTGTTGATTATTTTGCACCCTTGATATCACAGTTTTGCAAAACTTCTGGGTTGTGTTTGTTACAAACTTGATTTGACACTCTGAAATATTGAGGGATATATTTATGGGAAGAAATATGGTTGCTACCTCTAAATAAAAAACACAACAAGAGGCCATTTTACAACATTGAAATGTAACATATTATCCGTACTGTAATTACAATTTTTATAAAAATATTCACGAAGTTTTAAATCTAAATACTGTTCATTTAAGTTAGTGTTTCTAACAATGAATTAATTTATAATTATAACAAAAGAGTAATACCGATCAACATTGGCTTTAGTTTCTTAATCGCCCGAGTTTATTTTATTTTGACTTATTTGACAATATTTGAAACATTGTTTTCAAATGGAGTGTACACTCCTTGTAAAGTATGTATTGATGTGTCCAAACTGTCATTTTCTGTCAATCTTACATTTACGTGCTGAGAAATGAAATAAGAAATACCTTGAAATCTAACTATACACAAATTTCAGTGTGTGTAGCCTTAAAATCAGTATTGAAAATATAGATTTCTTACAAGATAATTCAAAGAATCAATAAACTTTAACGTTCTTACGCTTTTTATTGATATGTGTATGCGTTCTCAATGATTACGTGAGATCAGTTTGGCGTCCCTTAGAGCAGCGTATAAAAGAGTATCTGAAGCCTAATGCTGAAAATTCTGAAAATATTTGAAAAACATTTAGACCATGAATAAGAAGGAGCTGCTGAAAAAAATAATTTCACTATATATGTAGTTCTAATAACGAATATGATATGAGAATAAAATAGAATAGCGATCAAGAAATTAAAAACCAATATCGAACCCTTATTCATCAGCGATAGAAATTCTTCTAAAAAAATAAGTATATATGCTAATTTATTTCTTTGACTCTTTCCTGGCATCAGAACAAAGTTATTGACTTAGATTTTTGGTATATTTCTCTCATTCAGAATAAAAAGAATGTTAAAGAGAGAGAATGTATATGGAAGGTACCCGTAATAAACTTTTATATTTTAGAATTTTAATGAACATATGCTAATTTGGAAGTCAATAACTTTGTTCTGATGCCAGGAAAGAGTCAAAGAAAGGGTTTTTGTATCTATATTTATATCTTATACTTTTTCCTCTACTACATTAGAAACATAAACTGTTCAATTTTTCGTAGAGATATGCACATTTAGAGCGCCTACATACTATTAACATATAAGAAATCAGACTTGTGCAGAACATATCTTAATTCGTGTTTTAGTTACACATGATTAATTGGTATATTTTGGTGGAAATATATTTTCGCGACTTTGTTAACATTCTTACATTTAATTTTAGCTTGGAACAACCAATGACATAAGTAGCACTTGCGCTCTGAAAGGCATGACATCATTGTTTATTAATATAATTTCGTACTTCCTCAGTACAAAAACGTCTCTTCGGATCATTCTTCAGAATTATCAAGAAATGCTTTCTGAAGTCTTGTGCATTCGTCTACTTCTGATTTATTGTTCCTGAAAATAAAGAATGAATTGACTTCGTCTTGCATTATGTTCAGTCTCTTTCCTACAATTAAGTGGAGTCAAATATTCAGTTTTAAATTCTAAATATTTTCCTTTTCGAACTTCTAGGTATTAGCAAAACTGTCAGTACGCCAGAGAATACCACAGCTGTTTACATGTTGAATGCTTCTATTCATTAAATCTCCCTTGTATAGATCGATAAAAAACTTTGGTTTGTTCAATTAGTACTTTAATTATAAACTACAGATTACTTTTAATGACAAAAATATTTGAAGAATTATATCGCATATTTATGCGAGATATTTTACCTTTATGAATGAGTTTAAAGTGTGCGTATCTACTTATGCAATTAACTTTTTTAAAAAAAGTCAGAGAGTTTTCAGACAACATTAGCATTGATAATAGTCTTGGTATAGTGAAACAATCTTGTGTGCTAAGTCTCCAATCTACTTATTGGTAGCAAGCTGTCAAGCTATTTCATGAGTTCTGCATGAAGCAAGAGTCAGCTTGACTATGTTAAGTTTTTTTATTTCTTCAGTTAAGAAGAGGCTCTCAAATTCTAAGTACTGGGTATTTTAAACTCTGCTTAGTCATCTGAGATGCAATTATTAAGTGATATTTTCACAAACAGGTACGCCCCAAGTAGCTCAGCAGTAAATATGAGGGCTTGTAATGCTAAGGTTCGAAGTTTGATGCCTGATAATGTAACTCGCCCATTGTACAGCCTTTCACTTAAAGAACAATAATAAATAAACACAAAGTGACTCTTATATGTGGAATTATGTTGAAGTTCCAATGTTATGCTTTTCAGATTTGTTTTAATCTTGCAACATTTAATATTACTTACATGGAGTCGTTACAACAAATTACTTTAACAAATATTTCATATTGGAACACTTTAAGCTGCATTTGTATACTGTTCTTCTAGAACTTGGTTATAGTAATGTTCAATGTAAGTATTTACTTCCTTCACCACTTTTAGTTGACCATATGTTGATACTTGTTTTTATTGATTTTTCTATGTTCAGAGTTACCACTATTGTTCTGACTATAAACTAAATAATAGTTGCAAGTTAAGACTACGGATTACTAGTAGTCAATTTGATGTTGTTGTTGTTATATTAATACTTTAAAACGCCAAAATGGAGAAATATCAAAATAAGTTTTGGCCTCAATGCACAGTTTGAGACATTACTTTCGACTGCTGATATATTTTATCAAATTTGTTGTAGTCCTTCCAGATATCAAGTTAGAGGTGTGTGAGGTTAGCATTTCAGATCTACTGATATATTTTATCAAATTTGTTGTAGTCCTTCCAGATATCAAGTTAGAGGTGTGTGAGGTTAGCATTTCAGATCTACTGATATATTTTATCAAATTTGTTGTAGTCCTTCCAGATATCAAGTTAGAGGTGTGTGAGGTTAGCATTTCAGATCTACTGATATATTTTTTCTGCCATAAAGCTTTTCTATAAATGCCCTCAGCAGAACAGCTTATGAGTGTCTGATATTTACTAAAAACCCAATGACGTATAGCCCACAGCCTGTGTATTTAATTTAGATTTCCACGCATTTCTGCTCTAAAAATCTAAGTAAAAGGGATGTGGTAAATTACCTGTAATTGAATCTTAGTTGAACATTCTTCAGAAAGTTGTGAACTACTATTATCAATCTAATGGTATTTCCAGAAATATTTTTTTTTGCTTGACTAATATTTAAGAACGTAGTATTTTTTATGAATGCAAATACTTCAAGCGACAAAATGATGTGTCAGTATAGAAGCTTTAGATAAAAACGTCTCTGTGTACATTCCTATGCTTACTTTTCTCTAATTAACTATTTATTGTTTAACTCTTTGTGTACTGTAATTAATACGTTCCAATGTTTATATTTTATTTAGGTATTTTTTATCTATTTCTATTCACAAATAAATATTACTGTGGTCATACACCATTTTTCAACGGGGTGGATTAAGCACTGTTCACGTTCTAAAGTTTATTGAAAAATACAACTTACTGTGTTTACTTGCTACAGGAATAGTACATGCTCTGTACTGAATACTACTGCTTTTTTTTTTCCTAGCAGAAATTGCTGGTATTTTGTATAATATGTTACTTTACTGACTTGTTTTTGTGCGAACCAAAGTATTTCACATTTAACTGACTTGACCTTCATTATAGATTTTAAATGTTTAAATGTTTTGTTGTTAAACACAAAGCTACACAACGGGCTACTTGTGCTTTCCTTACCACGGGTATCTAAACCCGATTTTTAGTGTTGTAAGTCCGCAGACATACCGCTGTATCACTAGAGGCTAAATATGGAGTCAAAAGTGTAAATATATAATTGTTTTGGGTATCCATCGTTCAACTGCAGTCCATAATGTATAGCCTATCGAAATACTTGAGAATAAACTTAAAAACCCCAAACTGTTTTTATGAGATATATAAGATAAATATGCCTTATGATTTTACTATATAGAATCTAATTTCTCAAAGTAACTCGATTTATGTAGGAATAATATAGTTGTGCTCTGTAAAAGTTCTCTGACTGGTTTTTTTATTAAATGTGGTAAAATATCTCTATATACATCTATATCAAAATTCGGCTACACTTTGACAACATTAGAAGACGTCAACTCCCATCTCTCAGATTAATCACATTCTCCAAAAAATGTGGCAAATGTTACTTCCGCTTATGAAACCTTTGAAAATTTATATATTGCAAAATATTATGAAATTAAAGCATATTGTCCTATCTTGTTTTGTAAAAAGTTCGGTAGAATAAACTTATACTTTCAGAAACCTTTGAAATGAGTGAATAATGAAAAATAACAAAACAGAGGAAAGTCAGTTTGATTCTTTTATTCAAAGCTTAAGTATCTTCCCTTCTTTTTCTTATAGTTGTCAATGTATTATTATTATTACCAATCATAGACGAAATCATTGTTTTAATCTTCACCCTGAGGCGTTCAAGACTCTTAATCTTACATTCACCTACATCTGTAGCCTTCTATAGTCATTAATGAAATCATAGTTTTCATAGTGAATTAGTCACTCAGTTTTATAAAGTAAACATATACGAAACTAAATTCACTAAAGGTGCGTGTATATTTGATAGATCAGGCCGCTGAAGTATTAATATATTGTTCAAAACTTGTCTGATTGACCCTTAGCTGATTCAGCTTAAGTCACGAGTATCATATTGTTAAAAAGTGTTGTTAACAAAATATACTAAATCATGATATAGAAATGGAAATTTTACCGAGAATTTCTATAATATAAGACAGACACTACACTGAACCGTAAAGCATTTGTTGTTTTGCTGTCTTAAAATTCAACAGTTCAGTTTTTATACAATATAACCTACACAGTTTATTCTTTTGTGTTCATATAAAATTTTGAGCAAAAATCAATATCGTGATCTAAAATATTTCCTAAGAGGAAATTTCAAACTACAAAAACAGAGGAGAAGGAGAATATGTTCAATGTTTATTGCATGGCTGAAGCACAACCAATTTTAAACGTGTTTTGTGTTTAGATTATTATATGTAAAGAGTTAAGCTGATATTATGTACTTATGACATTTCATACAATTCATGTTAGAGTAAACAAAATTTTAAATTAAAGTATAAGAGTATTAGAAGGTTAAAATTCAATGTGCTTGTGTAAATATGATTCAAAAACTTAAATTATCAATGTACTTAACGTTGATCGTTTAAGTGTTTAATAATTAAGTACACGACTTTTGGATGAAAAAAATTCTTCTATATATTTTATCGTAAAACTTTCTATGTTTTTTTACAAAAGCAAAAATAATAAAATATTTAGTGTATACAAGCTCCTAGCCAAAAACATTTCACATTTATCATTTAAGTTTTAATATCATACTAACTTTTTGAATCGTGTATTTTTGTAAAGTATGTGCCACACGTATTTATTGAATGCTGTCTGGCCCACATAATTGGATCCATTTTATATCCAAGTAGTATTTCATACGCTAATGAAATGTAGTTCGTATGAGTCAGCGTTATTGAAATGCACTTTCGTGCTATACGAGTGTTTACTTTACCTTAAATAACGTTAACATTTGCTGTAGGTATCGAGCACACTTCAAAACAGAAATATAATCAATTCTTACTAATATCTTTCTAATCATTGATGTTTGATATCATTTTGACTATCATCACATACTGTCTGTAAGATAAGTGATATTAGTTTCGTTTGATAAAGTGTTGCTTTCATATTTCAGTGTGTTTTACAAAGAGTACATACATGAAAGAATTACTAAGGAGCATACAATAAAGTTTGAGAAACAAATTTTAATATTTTTTATGGTTTTACAATAATTTGGGTTTTAAGTTTAGAGAACTGAAAGTTTAAGAACTCAGAGGCCAGAAGCACCCTAAGTATTCATGAAAACTGCGATAATTTCATTTCAGTCTTTTCGTTATTAACTGCTATTTAATAAAAGATAAATATTGCTTCTAAATTCTAGAATATATTTCATGATTACATAAGAATATGTTATATTAAAAAGTTCAAAATTATCATTAGTCTAATAAGGTGATAAAATAATTTTTGTGAAATATAATATTGACACACTGAATCAATACACTCAATTATGGTAGCTAAACGCTGGTGTAATATCGTCACAATCGCAGTGGTACATTGTATACGCATACTTAAACATGTTAGTCAAACACTAGTGTTATACTACTGTAATTAAAATATTATACTTATACAATATACTCAGACATGGTGGAAAAACACTAGTGAAACAAGTACATATAAGGAAGAAAAGACAAAATTAACAGTAGTATATATAAATATATATATAGCGAGTCCGATAATGAGCTTAAGGTGAGTTTAAGACACGAGTTTTGACATGAGGTCAGTGTAGTGACTTTAATGAGAACGTGGCAAGTGAGCATTTCTACTCAAGATTCTTCTTGTACTTCAAATATCAGTAACCTCAAGGCTGCCAGGTCATGAGAACAATGACTCATTGTGCAGAACTCATGAACTGAATTATTTTGGCTGAATGATTGTTGGCCACGTGCTACATACCAGCAAGCAAAAATAACATCCTGAAATTTTACATAAAATGTGCGTAGATTTTAGCAGTAGTCAGTCTGTGTCAGAGGTTCTACCAAGCTGCCATTCTGCACCAGAGAAGAACCATCACAATCTCAATGTTACACCATTTGTACAGCTCCACCCCTGTAAGTATCGCTTCAGAGTGAGTATAGTATTATTCTGTAACTAAGATCTTAAAATTTTGTTAAGTTTCAGCCTTAAGTGTTTGAAGCTATGAATATTATAAATTTTTATTGCGGACATAATTTTTAACTATGTATCATATAAATGTTGTATGTTCCTCAGTTTAAAAGTCTCTGACTCGTTTCTTATTCTAACTTAAATCTCCTTGAGCTGGTGACCTTCGTTAAAACGCCATTGACTGCATTCCTAGTATTTTTAATCGAATACTAATTGTTAATAGTAATTGTCTCTCAACAGTGCCGTTACATAATTGTAGTATCGTCACAATTACAATGGTACATCATATAATTATATTTAAACATCGTACACAAATATTAGTGTAATATTACTGTAATTATAATAGTGCATCGTATAAGTATACTAAGATGTGATAGTTAAACACTACAGTAATATCGCCATACTTACAATGGTACATTGTATAAGTATACTTAGAGATGGTAGTCAGACATTATTATAATAATACTACAATTAGAATAGTATATTGTATAAGTGTACTAACACATGATGGTCAAACACTAGTATAATATCACAACGATTAAAAATGGTAAGTTCTATAAGCACATTAAGACATGATGGTCAAATTCTGGTGTAATGTTGGAACAATGAAATTGATACATTGTATGAGTATACTAAGATATAGAAACCAAACATTAGAGCAGTAAACGAACCAAAGGAATGCCGAGTCACGCTGACCAGCTGATGGAGTCACGTGACCCACGACGTCATTGACACTCAGGTGTTATAATTCCCCAAAGTGGTGCCAGAGGGCACATCGGAAGTTGAAATCCATGGACGTAATGTCGACGTCTGCCAACCCGCAATCCCATAATAAAGAACTTTGTTTGACTTCGATTGAAGACTTTTAGACATTATATTAGTTTTTGTATTATCATTATGGTCAACATTCTACTGGTTATTAAATTTTGTACGAAACCATTTATTCTGAATTAAGATTGCCCAAATGTAATGCTTTTCTTAACATATAAATCATATGTGGTAACACTTGCCATTTTAGGTTATGTCAGATAACGATATTCTAAGTATATGTATTTCTATAGATCAATTCCAATCACAAATGTAATATAGGATTAGTGACCACGAGAATAGATTCTGGTCTTACACTAATATCTTTCTGCATACCAGTAGTTCTAAACGACAAAATAATTAACAAATTAGACAACGTTGTATAGATCGATCATTTATGGAAGACAATTTTGTGCGTAAACACTTTAATTATACATGTTTATGTTGAAATTATACTCAAAGCGATTATTTCCATAACTTGACAACTTATGAAGCAAAATTATATTTGTCTTGTACTTTTGAATATAAAGTGTATATCTTATATAAGAAACGTTTTTTTCTAACTAAAATCAATAGTAGAAAGGTTTTCAAAATTATAAATATGATATGAAGCATTTTCAAAACAATCTTCTTAACATATAAACCATGCTAACTAAATTAAATGAGCATGTTTAACACTTATTGTTTTCTGTAACATATCATCGGATAACTTTTGTTCTATGTGTACAAAACTGCAACGTATATGGTTTTCCAACAGGGCATATCCAATTACAAATGCAACACTTTTCAAAACAGATTTTATTTTATTCAAAATATGTATGTAATACTTATCACTTTTTTGTTTGTCAGAAAAATAGCATCTGATATAATATATACATTTATAAAACACAGTTCTTTTTTTCTGTAGAATATTTCGGTTCACTTTGAAATGTAAACACAAAGAACCAGATCTTTACCAGATTGTCCTGACATCTGGTCAGCATAACTTTTGTGCTAAGCCATAAATAATTCATACCACACATTTAAAAATCTACAAACATTGGATTTTTAAGTATAACTTTTTAGATAAAATAATTAAACTGATTAAAAATTACCTACAAATAGAAGCTGCGCTGATTCGTTTCACGTCATGCACTGATACTAATAATAGAGAGGAAAAATATCAAGATTAGAATGATATAACACGCTATGACAATTCTTTTCAGGGCTATGTATCTGTAAGATAAACTAGTGCATGAATAGTAATACATATAAGCAATTAACTCAAACTTTACTATATTAGAATTAGCTTAGCTATGTGATGTATGCAATGCGTATATAGAGAAAGTTTGAATGTTTTATGTTATTGTGAAAAAATAGCCCTTTTTCACGGATTTGTATTGTCACAACTAGATTAGCATATTGTATAAGTATGTTAAAACATGGTTGGCGTAAAAGTACACTAAAACATAGTGACCAAACACTAATGTAATATCATTACAATTATAATGATACAAAGAATTTGTATACTAAACACTCACTGGTACAGTACTACCTCAAATATATGTCAACAACTGTAATCTCATTTTATTATAAGACAATAGCATGAGAAGTATGCAATGTTTTTTTAATAATTATTTCAGTAACTTCCTATAAAATATTCCAAAGAGTTTATTTTTATCTCTCCTGATATCAAAATCTGTACAAAGCATTCTTTTTTGTTAGTTGTGATTTCGGTCAAAATAATGAATTGTCAAGTTTATATAATACTATTTTTCAAGTCTTGATAGTTTCAATTTCTCAGTTTTACAAATTATAATTTTTGATAGCCAACGTATATATGTGGAACGAAACACACCCCTATTTGTCTAGGAAATTTTGTTCATATAATCGAAATCCATTTTAGCTCAGGAAATTTGGCACAAATTTATTTTTCTGTTTATGTACTTCAAAAGATGTTCAAATATTATATACATAGATATCTATAATATTGTTTTATAGAGTCACATAGCTTAAGAGTTTTCAACTTAAGCATTGGAGATGTTTAACAAGCATAAATTTAAGTTTAACTGCCGTTTCCAAGTTGATTTCTCTAACGTTGTTCTTATAACTGTGACTTCACTAGATAGGGAAAATTATAATTTCTTTTGTCAATAATTAGATCGCGAGAGATTTGGTTATCTTAAGAGGGCAATTATCAATTTAGATACGTTGATTAGAATATATACCATAATAATAATAACATAACTGAACCTTCTCTAATAGTTTTAATTCACTAGAAGCATTTTGTAGCTTAAAAAGTAATTAGAAACATAAATTAAGCAGTAAGTTATGATTTACTTACTATGCTCCTCCTTAGCTCAAATTGCGATGTAACCAAAAGCTAAATCTAGGCTTAAATTAAGAGAATAGTACTACGCACTAAATCTAGTGAAAGACTGACAACTGCTTTCATACACGCTTTTCTCCCAGTGGCACAACGGTATGTCTGCTGACTTACTAGGCTAGAATCTAGGTTTCGATACCCGTGGTGAGAAGAGCACAAATAACCCATTATGTAGCTTTGCGCTTAACCTGCAAACAAAGTTACACACTTGTATTTTACGTTAATCTGAGTAATTCAAATTGATTGTAGACAGACATAAATTGATATTTATTTATTTTGATTATGAATCAGTTCTAAGTATAATAGTTATTATAAATATATTCTTTCGTGTATCGATATATCATCCAACTATATCTATTGAATCGTTAAGCATACGTTTTAAAAATACAAAATAACGTACAAATCTAAAACTAACGTCGGAAAGAATTTATAAACTGTCTTAGTGTTTGACAAAAATAAAAGAAGTTTTATTCTAAATACCATTTAACGCAAGAGTGGTGTGTAGTAGGAAGTTTAGTTTGTAAAGTGAAAGAAACAAACAACAACATAAAGCAGATACGTTGTGAACTTTATCAAAGAAAACCTATAATTATATAAATCAACAGGGATTCCAGGAAGTGACCACTTGTGCACGTGACATCCATCTAAGATGGCTTATATGAAAGTATTTAAGGGACTTATTTCTTTTATAACTTTGACTTTTTTTTGTAGTTGCGAGATCAGTGAAATCAAAGGATAAGAAAGTATGAATCAGAGGAGAGATCCATGTGCTTATTGCTGAAAAATATTAATTTAGTTTCGTACTTTGTGTACAGGTGGCGCCATTAACTAAGGTTTAAATAGTGCAATAAATTTTCAGATACTACGTAAATACACAGTAACATGATTAGATATTTTCTTTGATGTAATAACCACGCGCTACTGATCACTGATTACATAATACTTTTCATCAATAAATGTATTACTTGATTAAACTAAACTATATTTATAATATACAAATTGATTGTGTTCCCTCTGATTTGATTGTCGGTCCTGTTACATAATTATTGACAAATTCCGATAACAGTACTGGAAACACACAAACTATTTTGCAAACAATATTTACGACATCTTTTTGACATAGCTTTTATGAAATGGTTTCCTAAAGTAAGTGCTACTGAATACAGTAATCTCACAGCTCACATAATGTACCTGATATAACGAGATGTATTTAGTGTAGGATTTTAATACGGTAAAGTAGCTTTCTATCTGAAATGGTGAGGGTACTTTCACACTTGCGCCTTTGTTACCAACAAAGCAATGGGGTAGGTTGGCGACCATACATATGCTACTGAACATAGAACTAGTCTGTTTATACCCTTGAAATATATAATAAAATTTATATCATTTGAAAGCTTCTGACATTTTACTTTAGCTATTCTCTAAATTTTTGAAAAATAACACTTACTTGTCAAACTGACAATATTATATGAATTCTATACACTCAGCAGGTGAAAGATCGCCTTTTATATTTCAATGATATTTTATGTGATTCAGGAAATGGCTTAAAGACATTTTTTTTCGATTTGAATATCTTGAACAAAACAAGGCAAGAGCTCTATAAGTAAATATCCTGTAGAAATACGTCGAATGTGATGTTTTATGTAATAGAAAGGAATTAATGATGAAGGCTAGGAAAAAATGGGCCAACAACGATATTAAAAAAAAAGGTTTCGCACAGTCTAATATCTTCTGGTGGCTCAGCGGTAAGCTTGCTGGCTTATAGCACTAAAGTTAGGAGCTCGATACTACATCGGATGCAGCTCAGATAACCAATTGTGCAGTTTTTCGCTGAATAAAACAAAACAGACTAACAAATATTTGAAATTCCAAAAGTTTACCACAACGATTATTGCATAACTACAAAATCACCCATGGGAAAAATATTAACGGATTTTAACACATTTATATAAGTAAACCTGTCACTGCTAAGAGAAGAAGAAAAATTGTATGTATATAAAGTCTGAATAATAGTTTACTTTCATCTTCCTGCTACATCCCAGCGCAGTGCATCGTTTAGCATGCTGTATTGTGCATTTGCGCTCCCCACTTTGGGACTGTGGGTGCGTTATTAGAGTGTCTATCATATCGACTATTGATTAGAATTGGCGGTGAATGGAGTTAATTAGTTGCCTTCCTTCCAGTCAATCTCTTCAAATTTATGGACGGTTAGAGCTGACAGCCGTCGAGTAGCTTTGCACAAAGCTAAAACAAAATGCCACCAACAAAATTTCTTCCTGTCAAAATCACGATTGAGATAATTATTGGAACGAATCTTATCTACTGGCATCCGTAATTAACAGATAAGAATGGATTCTTCATTCTTGGGTTGGTCGAAATATATGTAGAGTCAAACAAAATTATTTATTTCAAAACAAAACGAGTCAGACACTAGACGTTAATGAAAAACCTTCATTTCATGTAAATTTCTTTTTCCTCTCTCCATTTTTAGCATAGTCTCCTTAATAAAAAATATTTTCATCGTCAAGATGCTTTGCATGTCTAATATATCAAGATATATCTTTTGCATGACTACTATGCTACAAGTTTTAATAATGCTCAACAATAATGAAGTAAAATATCTTTACTACAATGAAATTCCATGAGAACAAGATACATCCTGAGTCCTAATTTAAACAAAGACGGTTATTAGTGTTTAAGATATACTAGCAAAAATGAACTAAAATTCCAATGATATTTAACAACAAAAAGCTTAGAAAACATGGAGAATAAATGAGCAATAGAATATACACTATAAACCATTAAAAACAATTAGCGTATACAGTCAACACGCTAATTTTAGTATGAATATCTCATTAGCATAAACATGCTTATAAATGTACTATCACTAACTGCAAATAAAACTATAATATATTAATAGCAATTCGGGATACATGAAGTAATACTTAATACTTATTTGTCATTATACTAACTACAGCGATTTTATTTGGAGTAACATCTGTAGATTAATGATTAATATTAACTTCTGAGAGGAGTAAGTTATTTACTCAGAGTGAAAACTGAAAATCAACCTGACCATGTATAGCTAATTAGATATTTTTTTCTTACTCATCTACTTACAATTAATGGAATGCATTGTTTCGTCATTTCGGTTGTTAACGATATTTTCGGCCGTAAACTCAATAATATGTCACGAGGTTCGGCCAGCTTAGGGGACTTACGTTAGTTTCAATTACAAATTCTAATCTAACATTGGAAAACAGTCTATATTATACAAGAATAACATTAAAAACAACAAATGATAGTAAAAACTAATTATATTCCAGATATTAAGTAATATTATTAATGAAAGCAACAATAAATAAACAAAACAACAACCATACTTAAGGAACCCACAATTATATGGATGTTTTTTTGTTTGTTTTTTTATGATCAGAAAAACTGTCTTCATTAAGAAGTTTAAGTTCTGTAAATCCAGTTCTAATGATATCAACATAAAATGTAGGAATGGATTGTTGTTTGTATATAATTTATTCAAAACGAAGTATTCCTAGAATTGCACACCTATATAACAATGTATACAGAGCGTACATTAAGCTAAACATTTGGATAATTAAGGTATTTACTAACTTCACCCAGGATTTTTTCATTATGAAAAAATCGATGTTGTTTACCATATACTTAATGTTAAGGGGCTTATAATTAAAAAGTGCTAACACTGCGAAAATTCTAAACTTTTCAAACCATTTAAATCGTACTTTTTCTCAAATGAAGTCCATGAAGTGTTTTATATGGATATATTAAGGTGATTATTGATATATATATATATTCCTTGGTTCTCTCCAAATATAACCGCCTAAGAATATTTTAGGGATGTATTAAAAAGTAATAACATGTTCAATAAAACACAAAAAGTTAAATACTTGCTATTTTAATTCACAAATTATATATATATATATAAATTAATTGTTTAATAAAGCCTGAATTGGGGTTGACACTGACTTGGGGAGGTACACTAGGCAGCTTGTGCCATAGCATGTGGTGGTCAGCCTGGTTCTTTCAAGATATAAGGAAATGAATTAGTTTCTGATTGATACAGGAGCCATAACACAGGTAGACATTACTATGTATCAGGCATTCTGAGTAAAGCCATCAACTGGACCAACTAGCACTGACTTCTTAATGGTGAATGGCAATAGGCTGGATGTGACAAGACAAGCATGTTTGACTACATCTAGATCAGCTTTTTCTTCTCTAGAAAGTAGGCAGCATTGGTTTATACAGTGATCTAGGCAGTTGGCTATCCAGCTTCCTGCTAGAATTATCAATGATATGGAAACTAAAATGTAGGAGACTGAGGCTAGCAGTAATACTAGGGTATCATCTATCTTGCCATGTCCACAAGCAAGTATTCAGCCACTTACGCATCTGAGGTTGCAGGTTGGGAATTTCACAAACAGTCTGGAATAAACTCAGTGGCTGGTGCTCGGGGATTATTGGTTAAGTATGCTGATGTATTTATGGGATGATATGGCAACTTTGGATGAACAGAAATCATTTACCACCATATAACTACAAGTATCCCATCACATTAAGCAATGACTGTGTAGTCGTCTCTGAAGACTAGAGATGTAGCCAGCGCTAAGGTACAGGAAATGTTATATCACGAGATCGTTCAACCTCCAAAGAGTGCGTGGTTTTCTCCAGTAGTGGTTGTCAGAACGAAAAATATCATGTGCAAGTTCTGTGTTGATTTCCAACAAGTAAGTGTCATGATGGGAGGACTGAAGAATGTACCTAACAGCTCAACATCATAGTCTCAGTCACCAGGAAATGACAAGTTCAGCTGGATGATGAGAACAGAGCCAAAATGGCACTCAGCACTCGAGATTGTCGATATGAGTTCCGTGTCATGCCATTTGGCCTATGTAATACTCCTATCACTTTTCAGAGATTAATAGAGATTACGTTGAATGTTCTACAATGCACCTAACACCTGGTCTATGTGGATAATAGCTTGGTGTTTGGTTTCATGTTTGAGTATGATGTTCTGAACCTGTTCATGATACTGCAGTAGATACAAACAAATTATTTGGAGTTGAAACCTAGAAAGTGCACTTTCACATGGAGAAAAGTAGAATTTCTTGTTCACGTTGTGAGGAGAATTGTAAAATATGTAGACCCAATGAAGATCATAGCAGTTAGACTTATCTCAACACATGATAAGGCAAAAAATATGAATGTTTCTGGATTTTAGTTCATATTACCAATGCTGTATGTTTAATTTCTACAAAATATCTGCATCACTGTTGTCAGGTTTTATAGAACCGTGATTCTTTACAGTAAGTGTCTGTGACTTGTTGGTGATAAATTTGAGCAAAGAACGAACATCACACAATCCATTTGTTATAAAATCACATATTCAAAACAAGTCACATATGTATAGCGATGTTCGTTGCACAGTTAATCACCACAGTTGTATCTAGAGCTTTAAATAATTCTCTTTTTCATCAGAAGTCCATACATGCTGGTTCAGTTACATTAGAACCCAACTGACAAGACGAATCACTCTTCTCTATTCTGTTATTACAATACAATCTGCGATTATTACACTTTATGGCAAAATTTACAAACACGGTCTATATCTATTTCACTATACCTCTTACTTACTTTGTCTAACGTAAATTCTATAACTTTTACTTTCACTAACTTACTTACTTGCACTGACTTGATTCCCTATATATACAGTATATATTGCCCGACTGAGGCCTACAAACTACGAGACATTATGATGTAACAATACTCACTTAGAGCAATAAGAAAAATCCAGAAGGTTCGAGTAACATGAGTCAATCCACAACAATTGAACTACACAAGAAATTATTCGTAAACAGTTACTTAAGCAAAGTTGTCATGACTATCGCTTCTAAAAATACTACATTTAACACTCGCACATTATAATTATCTAAATCATAATTTAATATTAAATGTAAATGAACCAGTCATGTATATCTAACACTTGTATGCTCTTACGAAAACTAATATGCATTTTTGGTGCAGTTGTCATCTTCTTCAAGCACTATCAACATTATTTGTATGGCAGAAGGTTCACCCTTTAGATAGATTATGATTGCTAAAATGGCTTATGAACTTAAAGATCCCAAGAGAGATGATACAATATTGGATCATAATGTTGAAAGAGTTTGAGATGCTCATACAGCATCATTCTGGGACCTAACACACGAACAAAGATGGAATGTCTCACTGCATAGTAAGACCCTGTCTGTTCATTGAATATTCTGATTAGGACACCATGCAGTAGCTGATCCCACTTGTGACTGGATGCCGTGATTAACACCACAAGTGTCCCGTGAAGAGCAAATGAGAGACCCCATACTGGTATGTTTTGTTGTCAATTATTATTGTTTAGTTCAACTACACTCTTGTATTACAAATATTTTTCTTGTGTTTTTGTGTTGTTTTTTAACTACCCTTTTTGAATTTTTCACACCTGTTATGGTAATCCTATTATATTATATATATCTTCTTATGATTTGATGATATCATATTTCAAAGTGACTGGACTTTATTGTGATGCAGAATTATCAATAGTTTGTGTATGCCAAATATATAAACTGATTTTTTTATCCATTCCTTAATTAAGTAAGGAAAGAAGCTACAAACTACATATGTAGGTGTAACAAGAAATTAGATGTATGTCTGGTATTGAATTACGCTTCAGTTTTTTTTTATAAACGTTAGTAATAATCTACACTTTCTTAGCAATTTTTGTATCAACTTATTCCTGCATAGGATGAGGATATCTGAGCCACAAATAACTACAAGTAAAATCCTCGGGATACATGAGGGAACAAAATCATCAACAGCAAAGTGCTTGAGCGTGTCAATATGTAGAGCATCTTCTCACTATTAAGCGAGAGAAGATTAAGATGACTTGGACACACAAGGCACATGAAAGATGGAAGAATCCCCCAAAACATCTACGCTACAAGAACACTTGCAAAATGGATATGAAAACTTTTGAGTTTATGTTGACAACTGGGAAAAGTAGCAGAAAATTGCAGTGCTTGTAAAAGCTGTGTGAAAGAATACGTGAAAAAAAAATGAAAAGAAAAGTGCTCAGCAAGCAGTAAAAAAAAAAAAAGACTATCAGAAAGAATTCAGCCCAACAGCCTTCATGCCCAACAACAACCTTTGCCTTCTCAAACTGCAACAGAATGAGCTTGTCCCAAATAGGACTATATTGCCATACAAGAAAGTGCCTAAAAAATTAGGCATTTTTGGTGCCTAATCTATAGTCTTGCAAGAGTTACAGATGCTGACTACTACTAAATGTAAAGTGCACGTTCTTTGCAAGTTATGAAATGGTTTGACCAGTAAGATTTTCAAAGTTTAATTTTTGAGTTCAGTTAATTTGTATAATCTAGTAAAATTACGTTTGTAAAGATCATCCACTTACAGTATCCATTTTCATTTGCCAACAGAGTACTCTCCATCAATTAATGCCTAAAGAACTATCTCTAGCAACTACGTGATTAAGTTTACTTTGAAAGAAATACGAATGTCTTGTTCATTTTACATGAGCTGATATTTTACCAGAAAAAGATATTGTAACATATCTTTTACAAACTCACATCATTATGTTGATTTTTTAGTAATCATCCCAAACATAATATTAAATATTCTAGCAAATCTTGCAATAGGACTATATCGTCTAGTTCACAACGAAGAAACGAGAGCTAACAGATTACTAGAACTAAAATACTTTTTAGTTCAGTGTCACCATCTGGAATCTGGAAAATGTTATATAATGAAGTTTTGAATTTGCTAAGAATAATTTTTTTAATAAAAAGCATTTAGATATATAGAGATTAGTAAACCTAAAGAAAAGCTTATGCCTTTAGTAGTGACTCACTGTGTGGTTTACATTTAACTCAAGACGCATCTTGTGTATCCACAGACTCTTTAGTGCAAAGCATTTCTTTGTTGGCCGCATTATTCAACATCTTAAACTCGTTGAATGTAGTATTAATGCCACAGTCTTGCAAACAATGTCTGACTGTATTTTGCGCATGCTCATTGATTCTTGAGTTCAAACAACGAATTGTAGAGCTCACAAAGCCAATGCTACACCTTGAACATGCAATTTTGTGTATTGTAAATTTAATATTATTGTGGTGACTGTTCAAGTAATTTTGGAATTCCTGAATATTAAATTTATTCTTAAAAACTATCTTATATAGTATAAAGGTTTAAACAGTTCAGGATAATTTTCGAACCACCTTTTATTCATCAATTCAAACATAGATATTGAGAATTTGTAAATGGTATAATATTCACGGAAATTAGATATTTACTGCAGTAACAGAAACGTTATTGATATGATGCAATGTCATATACATATATATATATATAAAGCACAAAAATCTGTGTGTCTGTTCATTTTCTAACTACTCCTAGGTCACTGGGTCAATCTCAAATAAAGTTTGTGGGATGATAGTTTAGAACAAGGGGCATGTTAATGGTGAGTTCACAACTTCCCCCACCCTTTATTATTGCTGTTATTAAGCATTATTATCTGTGATATAAGTTAACGTTAACTACATTCATAGATGGCGCCAAAAACAAACAAAACTATTATTTTTGTTTAAAACAACATAGAAACAGAACGAGGACACACAAACGTCTTATATATATATCAAGGAGTGCACTAGCACTCTCTATGGAGGAATGCATTGAAGAAAATGGCCGCCACTATTGCTATACTACATAAACTCAGCTAAAGTTAGTACTCCAATAGCCACAATAAGGCTAATATGAATAGCCGTTTCTGAGTTATACTCACTTCCTACTTTGACCCGTGACCTTTCAACTTCGGCCCGTAAGACACTTCTGCAGCCAATGACCATCAATTAATTAATCACACAAAACACTGTGGAAGGACATTAAGAGCTGGGTATTGAGACTGGGTAACAGAAAGCACCTCTTCCGCCACTACTTTTACGCTACCTCTTCCTACACAGTCAGTGCTCTTTAACCCGAATGACATAAAACTAAAAAAGTTTACCTTTACTCTTAGATGAAGCTGTAAGAAAAAAATCAGACCGATAGCTCACGTGACTTTTTGCAAAAAGTTTGGTCAAAATTCAGCGGTTTTTATTTAATAACTTTGCACGTGTGCCTTATATTTAGACTAAATTTGACACTTAATTGTAGGATGTAAAGATCTATCAGTGTATTAAATTTGAAAAAAAAGAAATCCATAAAAGTTAAGTATGTTTTCTCTCAAATAAAGTTTCCGTACTTTCGTTGCATGATTTTATATCTCGCGTATTTCTTAATAAATTGCCTTGAAATTTGGCATGTGAAGGCGGGGTCCAGTAATGCATATCTACGGAAAATGTGTGATAATTTGGATTACCACAACCCGAGCTAAAAAAAAGTTGAAAATTGCTAAACTATCACTCTTATGTTAATAACATATATGGTGTCCTGTAGCAGGTTGTTTCGGCCGCACGACACACTACCGTGTGTCTTTATAAGAGTGATCGATGCCCATATTCTGTGTAAAGCTATAAACAGATCCGTAACACCGCCTATAGAGATGATTAATCTTGGTGCTATTGGGTCACAAACCACGTTTGTATTTGTAGACTATATAATTAGAGATGTTATGGTGAGCTTTCGATACCTATCAAACGTTTCACGGTTCTTCAAGTAATTAATGGATTCTTTGCATCGTTATAACAACTGAACAAACAGTTTCAATATTCTCAAGTCATGTATAATATTAAAATGTATGATTTTCTTTTATCTTACACTAATTTCTATCATAAAGTTATAATTTAAATTATTTCTATAATTTTTTTAGTATCGAGAAAAATATAATACATGTTGATGCTCGTGCTGAGAAAATTAACGAATGGTTATTATATGTTCAAATTAAATAATGTTTTGTCGTTGAAAGTCGGAAAACTTGATGAGTTACTTGATACTGATAAGTATCATTGTTTGACCGATTTAGTGCAAAGCTACACAACTGGCTATCTATACTGTCTGTCATTGGTATCGAACCAAGAATTATAGCATTATATCCCCTCAAACTTATCAGCAAGTCACTAGGGGAGTAGCGTTTATAACAGCGTTTAGACAAATTATTGTTTGTGTTGAAGTTAAGTTAAATCAACCTTTGGGCTGAGCATGGTTTAGTGGTTACAGTGTACGGATTAGGAATCAGAGGATTAATAGGTCGCGTCCTGTTTCGGCAAAAACGCATTCCCCATTTTAGAACCATTGGTGCGCAATAAATCCCGCTATCTAGTCAGACCAGAATAGCCCAGATGTTTGCGGTAGGTGTTTTTGACTGGATCAAAATTAATGACAGCTATGCGTAGGTAGTTTTTGTATAGATTCGCGCAACAATTTCTATACCTAGCATACACTATTGTTTTGAGTTTTATACAAACATGTATTTATATTCACGTTTATGTCTAACAGTCTTCTTATCGACGTTTAGACGACTCACTGTTAATATTAAGGTTTCGAATAATTAGTATTTGTATGTTTTAATAAATCAATGTTCGTCTCGAAATCGCAAAATAAGTGTTTGTTTTGAGGGTTAAATAAGTCACTGTTCGTCTTGAAAGACGAAATAACAAAATACTTACTACCATTTATCATGTACAAAATTATCTGTATGATGCCAGCTTTGAAGGAAATTACAAATATTTGATCATTCATACTATAGTTGCAATAGTCTTATTAACAGACACACACACACACAAGCAACTGGATTCGCCGTTATAATTTTTACAATATTTTCCCCTCTTACTTGTTCCTCATTACTCATTGAATTAATGACGTTTTACCTATTTCTTTTGTTTAATTTTTTTATTAAGTTCAATGTATTAGTCATTTTTTTTAATTTCAAAGATTATCTTGTCTGTTTGTAGTAAAGCACAGATCTACACAATGGACTATCTTTGCTATGCCCACCACGTATATAAAAATCCGATTCCTGACACTATAAGTCCGCAGATTTACCGCTTTGCCACCGGGAGGTCCATGGATTATTAATTTATGTTGTTTTTTGAGAACACTGTAACCATCAGCTTAACATCAGTTATTTGTGTCAAGAAACTTGTAAACATGAAATCTTATGGTGAATAATGTCTGTGGTGATGGAACATATATTTTAAGTTAACAAGTGTAGTAAAAATCCACATTAAAACTCGTACTAATTTCAATCACGTCTTTCTTAATAGGTTTCCCAGCGGGTCAACGGTAAGTTAATGGACTTCTAATACTAAAATCCTGAGTTCAATTCCCTGCGGCGGTGAGAGCTTAGAAAATCCACTTAATAGCTCGTAGCTAAAACCAACTTTTTTCTTAACTGTTCCAATAAGTTTTTTACTGAGAATGGTGTATAATACTATACCTCCTTTTGCTGTTGTCGTTTTATGTTTTTTTCCATTGGTGTTTATGCTCACTAGTAAAGCTCATTAGTTCAGATGGGTTACAGTAAACAAAGATTTACTTGGAACGCTTTATATACTGGTGTTTACAAAGTATGAAGCATCACAGTGTAAGCACCACATCTGGAACAGTTCGATCCTTTTTACGTTAACTGGTTCGATGAGATATCCCAGTAAAACTGATAGTATTTTAGTTATGTTATTTATAACCGAATCAATATAATTTTCCATTAAGAAAATAGGTTAATACTTTCAGTTCACTTTCTTGTACACTGAGTGCCAGAATTAGTCTGAAAATATCATCTAATAAACCTCTTGTCTTGTGGAAAATGTACGTATTAGAAAGAGACTCAGCTATTGGTTTCAAGATTAAATACATATAATACTTCCTCCATTTCCGAATACTTCCTATTTTCTGACTACACATCAAGAGGATAAAGTATGCCAATATAGACTCAGTGCGGTAGCTCAATATAAGAGAAGCCAAATAGGTCAGTGTAGTTAGAAAGCTAATTCCTATGATAAATAGACTGAAGAAGCGAAATAAATTGTACTTGAAATGTTATCGCTGATACACTTATAATATAGGCCTCTGTCACAACTGTGCGTCAGCACTAGTACACATCACAATATTACCCATATAACCAGTCTTCTATACCACAATATTACTGATATAAGCAGTCTTCTATACCACAATATTACCGATATAATCAGTCTATAATACCACAACATTAACTATATGATCAATCTATAATACCACAATATTAACTATATGATTAGTCTACAATACCATAATATTAACTATATCATCAGTCTACAATACCACAATACTAATCATATAGTCAGCTTAGCACAAACCACAATATTAACCATATGATCAGCCTGCCACATGAAACTATTAACCATATATTAGACTGACTATATGGTTAATACTGTGGTTTGTGCTAGACTGACCACAAACCACAGTATTAACCATATAATCAATTTATCATGCCACAATATTAACCAATAGCTCAGTCTGCCACATAAAAATATCAACCATATAGTCTATCTAGCACAAACTACAATATTAACCATATAAAATGGGTCTGCCAAAGAACTATTAGCCATAGTCATAGCAGGTTCTAGGGAACTTTGCCATAAGAGAAAGTTACCTGTGTGAACATTCGACATACTAAATGATCTACTTTTTCGAGACAGATGTGTTCTGTAAGAAGAAAAATATGTCAATACTTAACAAATTACCTAATATCTGTGATAAAAATCACGCAAACTGCCAGCTTTCGGCGTTTAAGCCTTATCTTTTAAGGTCACTAGTTAGTTTTATAAGAAAAATTAAAAATGGTATTTTCCACCAAATTGAATATATACAAATTTATCTGTTGTTAGCCCTACAATGTGGTAAATTTTTTGTAAATAAATTTAATTTAATTGGAGGTTTTGACAGCAAGCTATCCTATGAGTGTTTGACATTTTCGCAGACAATTTTTTTAGGGTAAACTTTCCGGAAATGGTCACAGCTGACAAATGTTTAAAAACCTACGTGTCTTTGAAATTAGTTGGGTCCGCATACACATTTTTTAATTTGTTTGTTGATTATTTAAAAGAGGGATAGAAGAACAAAATAAAGAAAAACATTACAAAGTTTTTCATAGCTGTAATATTGTTGGGCCAGTTTACAGTTTTGAGATGCTCTGTAAACAATCCAGTTCGTATTCTTTACATGCTAACTTTTCAAGTTATATATAGATGTCTAGTTGTGAAGCTGCTTTTGTAAATATTATGTACGATGTACTAATACATAAATTTTGTATAACAATAATAATGCTTTTTTTGTAAATCGAATTTAAAATATCAAACTTGTTACAATAACAATGAATCAAATCACTAGAAACAAGAGTGTAAAAGGACCTATAACTAGCGACGGTAAAGGTAATAGTAAATTCACTGTTACACAATAGAGTTTGAAATCCAGATTCAGGATAATAACTCATAATCTTAGAATAATTTAAAATACAATGCTAAATTAAAGTAAAGAAAAAGTAACATGTTTGTAGGTGTGAAAAATACAACGACCTGTTGAACAAGAATTTTTAAAAACAAATAACAGCAATACTAAGTTTACACCACAAACAAAACTTTAGCCAAATTCAGAAGAACAATATTTTGCGAAGATTGTAGTTGTTTTGTAGGGAGCATAAGACTAAATCAAGACACACAGCAGTGTGTCGTGGGGTAAAACGATCTGCAGGACACCGTATGTGTTATTAACAGGAATGACAGTTTGAGCAATTTTCCACATTCTGTAACTCAAACTGTGGTAATCCAAACTATCATATATTTCCAGTGGATGTGCTCTATTGGACCCTTATTTCACATACTAAATTTCAAGGCAGTCCATTAAGAAATACAAATGAAAAATATCCAGTTTTGATTGAATTTCTACTTATTTTTTCTTCATACCGAAAATATAGAAACTTTATTTGATAGAAAAACATACTTAGCTTTTATGAATTTTTTTAAAAATTTAATACACTGATGGGTCTTTTTATCCTACAATTAGAAGTCTCATTTGGTCTAAGTATAAGGCACATGTGCAAAGTTATTTAACAAAAACCGTTCAATTTTGACCAAAATGTTTGCGCACGTCTACGCAAAAAGTTACGTGAGCTATCGGTCTGACATTTTTACTACAGCTTCATCTAAGAGTAAAGGCAAATTGTTTTTAGGTTTTTGTTATTCGGATTAAAAAGCACTGATTTAGAGCAGCAAAACTATAGGGTGAAAGCAAGTGCAGATACATAAGTATTGGGTTAGGCAAAGCAACCTATATTAGAAATTTTTAGAACACGTTTTCAAAAGAATCATACAGATGGACTGTTATTATTCATTGCCTACTTTTCAGCAGAAAGTTGCTAAATTTTATTAAATTCTCCTAATTAAAGAGCGTTTAGTGTCACGTGATACTAGTTTAAGAAATTAACGTTAATAACGATGTTTGATACGTTGTTCGGAGTACATGCGGGTGATGACAGGAAACTGTTAATCTAGATTCCATGACGTTATTATAAAGGAAGTTATTAATGCTGTTTTAGAAAGGAAGAACTACCACTATATATTTTAAATAGTCTGGTTGCTTCTATAAAGTATAGGTGTGTTCCGAATAATAGGGTTGTGATCCTAAAGCTAATTTTGGTTACTATCGAGTTTCACTTTTTTACCTGCTGTGGTTTGTTGGTGTGTATTGACCAAAAGTCATGACATCTAATCAAAAACACCTTAGGTATGAAAAACGTTGTAGCCAAAAAAGGACTGAGCATGTGACTTAAAGGAATTAAGTCAAAATTGGCAGCCAAACTGGAAGCTACGCTTATAACCTTGATAACAATTTTACAGCAAATATTCATTTATTAATTAGCTACGCTGCGTATTTTGTTTTACTCACCATCAAGCCCCAAGTTGAACAAAAAGGATGAGCAGATTGGCTGGTTGGACTTGTGGGATCATTTCAATGGGAGAAGGGAGCATTTTGTAATGGGTAGAGTATGGCTTGTTTTCAAGGGCTATTAATTCAGCTGTAAGATAAATTTTAAGCTAGGACTAGAAAGTGGTGTGGGACAGGATAAACTAAATGCAAAACAATGAGATGTAGAGAAAAGTTTAGCATAGTAAATGAGTATAGAAGTAGTTCTAAAGATAGGCTTAATTGCTACTACTGTAATGCTAGAAGTATAAGAACTAAAACAGATGACTTTAGGGCACTAGTAGGAATGAATAATTTTGATATAATGGGAATAACTGAAACGTGATTAAATGTAGACGGTTTTGATGACAGTAATTTATTTGAAATACAGTGTTATAGGTTATTTAATAGGGATATAGTACTAAAGAGAGGGGGAGTGGCTTTATATGTATAATGTGAGTTACGTCCTGTTGAATTTGAGGATATCAAAGATACTAGCAAGGAGATTAAAATCATTTGGGATTCTATTAGCTGATATAAAGATAAAAAGCTTTTGTGGGAGTTTTTTACATACCACCATATGATACAGTGAGATTAAGATTTCAGCTGTTAACGAGGTCATAATTATGGGTGATTTTAATTTCAGGCATATAGATTGGGAAATGCTAGAGTCAAACCATGTAGGAGAAAGGTTTTGAAAAGATGGTTTCCTTCACCAATTAGTCAAGAAACCTACTATAAACAATACTATTGTAGATCTATTGTTAACTTCAAATATAAAAATGATCGAAATGGTGGAACTTTGAGAATATCTAGGTACAAGTGACCACAATTCTATTAGGTTCGATGTTTCGCTTCATATGGGGATCAAGAATAATAATATTTTAGTTACAAAAAGATAATTATGAAGAGATGCATCAAGAATTATCAGTTGTCAATTGGGAAGTTGAGTTACTTGGAGACACTGAACAAATGTGGGAAATTTTTAATGATAAATATTTAAATATTCAACATAAACATATTCCTTATAGAAAGAAAAGGGTGGCTGAAAGTAAAAAACCACGTTGGTTGACAAAGGGTATAAAAAGTATGATTAAAGAAACACATAACAAATTTAAGAAAGTTAGGTTGATTAGTATGACGGGAGACTTAAAAGAGTATAGAAGATCGAGAAGTTTGGTCACACAGGAAATTAGGACATCAAAAAGGATATATTAAAAAAAAGATTGGCTGCAAATCTAAAAGTTAACAGTAAGAATTTATTTAAATACGTTAAGGTAAACAAAATGTTAAGATAAGGGTAGAAGACTTGAAGGATGATAAAGGAAGGCTCATATCTGATGATTATGAGATAGCTGGGTTATGAAATTTTGCTTTTTCTTCTACTAATAAATATTTAAGAAGTATTCCTTATTTTGAACAGTTGATAGATGGAAACAAGATCGAACAAGATGACTGCATTAATTCTGAACTGGTTAAGAAAATATTGGGAAGTTTAAAGAACGATAATGTTTCTAAACCAGATAATATTCTTCAATGGTTTTGAAGTAGGTTAAGGATTGGATATGTGAGCCACTTGCTGCTATTTTTTGAATAGTGGGCAAGTGTTAAAGGATTGGAAGTTATCAAATATCACTCCTCTTTTCAAGATAGGTAGTAAAATTGTTCTGGTAATTATAGGCCTATTAGTCTTACATCAGTTGTTGGAAAAGTTTTGGAAGGTTTGATAAAAGCTGCTTTGCAAAATCATTTAACAAAATTTAGAATTTTATTGGATAGTCAGCAATGTTTTCACTAAGGGAAAATTTTGCCTTACAAATCTTTTGACATTACTTGAAAAGGTTACTGCTTATATAGATGAAGGTAAGGGTGTAGATTTGGTATATTTGTATATCAGAAATGATTTGACAAGGTGCCATATAAAAGGCTTGTCAAAATGTATCTTTATAGGTGTGGGGGATACGTTAGCTAATTAGATAGACGACTCATTTGATGGGAGAAAGCAGAGGTTTGTTATAAATGGAGTTCAGTCAAACTGGTTTAATGTCACAAGTTGGGTATCTCAGGGCTCAGTCTTATGACTTTTGCTCTTTTTGATTTACATTAATTACCTAGATGAAGGAATGGTCAAAAAGTTACTTGAATTTGCTGATGATATTAAGGTATTTGGTGTTGTTAGCTGTGAAGAGGATGCTGCTACTTTACTAAAGAATTTAGATCATTTAGTGAGTTGGACAAATAAATGGAAGATAATGCATGTGGGTTATCATAATTTGAATTATAAGTATAATTTGAATCGGAATAACCTGTCCAGTGTCATGAAAGAAAGGGATCTTGGTATAATGGTTGATCAGTCTCTTAAGCCATCCAAGTAGTGTGCTGTTGCTAGTGGTAGGGCAAATAGGATTTTAGGTTGTATCTATAGAAATATTGAATGCAAGTCTAAAGAGGTTATAATTTCATTGTATAGGTCATTGATTAGGCCATATTTAGAGTATTGTGTTCAGTCTTGGGCTTCTTACCTTAGGAAGAACATTGAATTGTTAGAAAGGATTCAGAAGATGGTTATTAGAATGGTGCCTGGAATAGAGGGGTTGTCATATAAGGAGAAATTAAGAGCTCTGAATTTGTTTTCTTTGGAAAAACGAAGAGTTAGTGGGAATCGGATTGAGATGTTTCAGATTGTAAAGGGAAATGATTGTGTTTATGCAACATATTTTTTCATACTTAACGTCGAGAATAGTAGGACTAGGGGACACAAATATAAATTTTGGCAAAATAGGGGTCATCTTCAGTTAAGATAGTTTTATTTTTCTAACAGGGTGGTTGGCCACTGGAATGGGTTGCGTTTGGATGTTGTGGCAGCAGTAAATTTAATTGCGTTTAAGATAAGCTTGATAACTATATGAATGATAAGGGCTGGCTTTAAGATTTTTTAAAAATTTATATATTTAATATTTTAGCTTAGTGGAGAGGTAGGGACAGCTTAGATGGACCAATAGGTCCCTTGTTGTCCTAAACATTATGTTATGTTAAATATTGATAAGATTTAAAGCATATGTTGTTTGAAAAATCATTATGTTTTATTCCATTTCACCAATTTCTCCCTATTCAACATTAAACTTTTTTAAATGTTCTAAAATAAGGATGACCAGAGGAAAAGTACAAACCATTCTGTGGTGCATGAAATTCAAATTGGTTTTCATACAAAGCCATTTCTGGGAATTTTGTCTTGTACAAGCAGTTCAAAGACACGGGATCTAAGTGTCCCAGTAGGAGCACTGAAATTGTATATTGGAACAAACTAGAGAACGTCCTGCAGCATGAAGCCGATGGTATTAATGGCATGTAATTTTTCCACTAACTTGTAGAAGCATTTTGCATTAATTAGGCAGTGGACATCAGGTTGTTACAGTGGGTTAATTCATTCCTATAAGAATGAGTTTTCATATGCACCCTTCCCCAACATAACGGAATTACAAGGTCTTTCACAAAGGCAATAGTTACCTTATAGAACATATTTACATAAGATCTACGATCGTAAAGTAAAACATACCACCACATATTTCACTTTGGTGGAAATGGTACATAATGATCCATATGCAATTTATTTGTGATCTCAAATTACCAAGCAGCGTCAAATGTGTAATATTATCTTGGTTATTTCTGTCACTAGTCGCATTTGACAACATAGCAAGACAGCTAAGAGCAGCCGGACACAAAAGGTGATGCATTAAGTGAAAGTTATGATGACCACTAAAAATCTAAACATGCATAAAAACAACACTCTAGTCTATCGCATTGTTATACAAAATCTTGCTCTGGAAATACACCACAAAGTGAAAGCTCACAAAATTCTTCCTCGTCACTTCACAGAACAGAAGATGAAAGATAGAAAGCTTTATAATCACTATTTGGTGACGGAAATTTGTTGTAACCTCAGTGATAAAAGTAATGATAGTCAAACGATTGTTTAACAAATATGATGTACAAAAAAGTCAAAGAGTGCGCCAGGTACTATAAGGAAATATTGCTAAAGGATTTCCTTATAGTAACATGGTAATGCCACAGTGGCAAACTAATCATGAGCACAGTCGACAAGAATGCCAAAATTAATACCACATGATACCAAACTTTCAAACCTAAATTGTTGAAAAAACATATACCGTATAAATATTCACATAATCTAGGAACACAAAAGATATGATAGAAATAAAATTTAACTTATTTTAATTTTTATTCATGAAATAAACGATAAGCATTATAAAATGCTCAATAACAATTTTACAATATTTTTCATTAATGCATTCACAAAATATCCATATCCTGAACTCCATGTGGCTGTGAATGTTACTGCAGTAGCAGTGACTGTTGACCACCATATAGTACATGATAAGCTCTCTAGTAGATGTATTCCACGAATACACCTCAGGAGCTCTGTGGATGGTAGATGAAGGACCTGAGTCTCGTATGGGCAATACATGTCAGTCAACAAGGAAAATCATGGTTATCACAGATTGAGGCAATATAGTGGGAAAGCATGTAACTTGTATGAATATAAGTGAGGGCAAGAACATTGTGCTGTACCATTGCTTTAAACTAGCAAACCATGTTTTGCAATCTGGTGATGTAGATGATGGTCCATAGAGTACTTAGGTAGGAGGTACTCCAGAACTTGAATAACCTTTTGTGGACCACTGAGTGTTCAGATCATTGCTAGTGTACACTAGCAATTCATCATTTAAACTTATAGAGTTATTCATTTTGAAGGAGAAGGACCCACCATATGGTGGGACAGTTCATCTATGTTTCCATCTTGCTGACCTGAAAGATGATGTATGGCAATGTCACACCACTGTAACATTGTTATCCAGTATACAATTATCCCTCTTGAATATTTGAAGTTCACAAGCTATTTCAGTAATGATAGATCCATAGAAAAGGTGAATTCCTATTATAGAAGTGGCAGTGATAATACATCACAAATATTACAACTACAAGCAGTTTTATTCGTGTCACATAGTATCTTCATTAAATGTCCATTAGTGTATAACAAGCATACGAGATTACCCATTCTATTCTATCTTGCAGCTGCAACATTGCTGCTCCAATTCCATTAACACTGGTATCAGTATACAGGAGGAATTAACTCTTTTGTCTGACACCAAGCTTCAACTAAAGCACACTTTAGTGACTAGAATGTTTGGCCACAGTTTTCCCTCCTCCAAAAATGTGTTTTAACTTTAATCAGTGAGGTAGTTATCTTCGAGAAATTGGCCTTAAAATGTCAATAATGTGGTGTGATGACATGGATTGGGTCCAGCTGTTTGTCATCATGGTATGTGGTTGAATGGTATATTTTCTATCCTTAACCATAATGTAATTAATTAAATTCATATGTATATGCATAAGCAAACGTATCTCTGGCTTCAATTTTAAACAAGCCTTCCTTATTCACTGAATAATTATGCTCTGGTTTCAAGCAGTAGACTGAAATGTGTTGCCATATACTAGGATGCAACTTACACAGTTCAGTCAACTAATTAACTGCATTCTTCAATGTAAGCTTCAGATATTTGAAAGTGATAGGTGCATTACATATGTCAAATGACATGATACAAGTTTCATAAAGGCCAAGTTAAGTGCTGAAAACAGTCTTAGGTCTTTTTGTATCATACAACAAAATTTGTCAGTATCGAGAGGCAAGGTATATTATAACATGCTAAACCAAAAGAGATATCTTACAATGGAATTGGACATTTGTCTGTCCATGGTATCAGAATTGCATCAGTATTAGTTACATTGCTCAATTGCCTTAAGACCACAAAGAACTTTGGCATACCTTCCTCCTTCCTAACCATCATTACTGTAGATGACAAAATGCTATTCTATCCTTTCACATCTATTGCATCTTAGGGAAGCTGATAGAGCACTTTCTTAATAGATATCACGTGTATATATTTGGTGAAATGTTATTGTTGTCAAAATCAAAGACCCAACTTGTTCCACAAGTATCATATATTCATCTAGCACCCCTCTGCACAATCTTCATTCAATCATTTTATAAGCCATCTATTTGCTCTATCAAAATTTAGTTAATAAATCAACTTTTAATATTACATATGTTTTAAGTTCTTAATTTTATAAGGAAATATTAAAATAAATCATCAATCTCCCATAGCATGGGAAATATGACATTTGTTCTCTAGGTCTTCCCCTTCTCTAATTTATTTACCCTTATTTGAAGAACGAAATTTAACGTAAATTACTCACTGTAATATAGATATCACTAAAGCAAAGTCTAATTTTTATAGCCTTCAAACTTCTTTGTTTATGGAATCAGAAACTAGAAAAGAAGACCAACCTGTTACGATCATTTGTCACATTATCTCTTTAACAAATTACCAATAATTCTCGCACACATTTTATATACTACATTATTTATAACCAATAGAAAGGAAAGGTTTCAAGCTATCGAATGACATATTATATTAATTACGATGTTTTCGGTACCAACTATTGTCAGTTTCATCTTCAGCTTGAAAGTTTATCTCAAGGTGTTCAGATTGAGTAGCTAAAGGAATTATTCTAAGCCCCTTTATCTTAGTTAGAAGTACAATTAAATTATGATAGTTATAGGACATTGTTTGTTTTGTGCATGTTATTATTCTGTGTTCTTAGGTGCATTATTTAAGTAAATAAAAATTATTTAGTGTAATAGTAGCATTAGTTTAAAAAAGTAGACTTAAATGTCAATGGTAACTTACAGCTAAAAACAAAAGGTCAGTGATAAGTCTTATATGTCTTTTTTTTCATGTATATTTATTATTCATTGTCATGAAAGTAACTACAATGTAAAAATTAAAAACGAATTAGGTTAGATAATAATTAATAATAATAAACATTCTTCCCGAGGTATGCTAGCGAGCAGCTCGTGTGTTACATCATTCAATATGGTAACGTGCCATACGCATTTGCCGAATGATTTACTACTTGTGTGGTAGTATTATTAGTTTGACCCGGTTCATAGGGCAATAAAACAATAAAATGAAGTAGAAACAGATGTAGACTGTTGCAAGCCTTAAGCGTTTTAGGATAACCAATAGTAGTTTTCTGTTACAGTCTGCAGTCCTTCTAGAAAAAAACAGGTAATTTACATTTATTTTGTATTTTTTGTTATGGTGGTTACAAGATCACTCAAATTGACTGAGTCAGTACAGACTTAGGGTAGAGAAAATAACAGATAAAATATACGACTTTACTAAACAAAAGTTTGATATTTATTTAGGAGGTTTTAGAGGCTATGCAAATGAAATTTGAAAATTTTTCAGATGAAGAAAAGTATTTTAAACCTTACAAAAATCACTTTCCACTCAGAGCAGTCAACACTCTGATTCCGTATATTCACAGACAGCTTTTTAGTAAAAATACTTAATTTAAAAGGCTGGCTTTTTGAGTTCAAAAGACTTGTAATGTTTACTGAAAGCTTGCCAAATTTTGTAATAATACACGAAACATAATAAAGTTGCAATATGGAAAGTCTAATGGCTACTATGTGGTTATAAAGTTGGTCACATCAACCGACCCTATATGGAACAAGTTAAGAATATTCCAGAGTTCTCAGCCTCTTAAGCTATGCTTTGTCTTATAGCCTACGTGTAATTCTGTAATTCGTATGTCATATGATGTTTTGATAATCTTAATTGTAGATTTGAGGTCAAAACAGTGATAGTAAGGGAACAGCAGCAAAACAGAGATAGTTGACCATTATTAGTCATCATGATTAGATTGTAGACTATTAAAGTATGGATTGCTTCTTAATTCCACAAAAAAGACATCTGTAAGTGACTCTCTTGAGAAACATTGAAATTGAGGACAGTAATAAACGTCAGGAAGTTATTGCATTAGCTTGCAACACAAATGACTAACAGCGCATCAATATTTTAAATGATGCAGAAGACGACGAAGTGTTACACGCTGTGCCTGAAGATATCAGTCAGTTTCCCGATGACAAAGCACAGCATCCTGAACTAAAGAAATATCCACCACGTATAGGTGGCATTTAAGCCAGGTTGTTCAATCACACTTGATTAGAATACTCAGTTGCATTGGATGCAATGTTTTGTTTTGCTTGCCATTATTTTTTACACTTTGGAATGTCAGGATGCGCCAAAACTACCTATATCTGTGGTGATTGTAAAAGCCGGAAGAAAGAATTGTATATCTGAAAATCTACGACACAGCTGTGTCCCACAAATATGTTATGGAAGCCTGGTGTGCATTTAAGATTAAAAAATAAATGTGGTCCAAGATACAAAATTTAAGGAGTGCCACTCATGGACACAGCACATGATTTTCAGCTTTGCCACATCACTTTGTGTGGTATTTTCAGGTGCAATGATTTTCTACATATGAGAACAGTACATGTTGTAAGAGCAGATTTAACATCAAAGTTATTATGGAGGTAAACTTAATTTTGATCTTACTGAGTTGAGGAAAGAGGCTGAACATAAATTTCGCGAAGAAAAACACAGTAATCATTATATCAGAATGGAATTACAAATATGACTGTATAATGACGATGCGGCCTGCTTTTATGCAAGCTGCATGGTAGAGTCAAGAAAATATATATTTTATTATGAGATATACACCCTTAATATTGTTTTTCAGTAAAACTTTAGAAAGTCATCCTTACAATGGTTGAAAGAAAGAACTTTTTTAGGGAAAAAATATATGAAAATATATAATTAGCCATACTGTGTAATAGAGAATTAGATGGGTCAATATAGTGTGGCCTAATGATTAGTGAGCCGACTGTGAATCAGAAAATCCATATATTAAGCTGTTACATTCTGTTGAACATTCCCTTAACTTTCAGGTTTGAGTTATAATAACTACTATAGTTAAAGTTACTATTCGATTACAAGTAGCCCTGCTACTAGTCACCTCTCTTTCTCCTCTTGACAACAGTTATAAAGTCAAGATGGCTCTACATTAATCCTGGGGTCTCTGCCACAATCATTTAGCCAATCTGTGAGATAAGGTGTGTTCAGTTTGCAAATACCAAAGAGCATTAGATACTAAAAGGAAGAACTCAAACATAAATGTAATCTGCGACAAAGGACAACATAATAAAACACACCTAAGCAAGCAATATTTGAAGAGTTAAAGCAGTGTAAAAACCTGGAAAAAATATAACAGAGCTTAGGAATGTCTGTTATGTCTGTTGAGATGTATGGGAAATATTAAGACTGCATTTTCTTCTATTAATTGTGAATATCCTTAAAGTGAAACGACAGAGAGGATTTACCGACAAAATATGGACAAAAGCAAATCAAGTAGACAAGGACTGAATAAACTACTCTTTGCTGACGAGTACAGTTTATCCACACACACACACACACACAAATAGGCAGATGAATTTCAGCTACATTTTAATGTACTAGGCATGGCATGCAAATAAACAGTTGGGTTCAGCAGAGAACACATTGATGAACAGCCGATAATACTCTGAGTTGAAGTATGGGGTAGAATTTTCACTGAGGGTAGGAAGCTGGACAGAGAGAGAATGACAAAGATGTGTGAAACTCAATCAAGTACTTGGACAATTCTTGTCAACATCTCAACAAATACTAAAGCAATCTTTTACAGCACCAGACTTGGACTCTTACCTGGAGGCACAAACAAAAATATCATAAAGATGAGAATTATAGGTTTAAGAAAAGCGGCAGAAGTGACCTAAAGATACACTTTAATAAAAGCCTAGTTAGTTTTATGATTTTTTATATATAAAAAAGAAACATTATTAGAAAAATGAATTTCATAACGTTTCAGAAACTTGGAAAACTAAAATGAAGAAACGTTCTAATATATTCACAAAGAAAAACCAAGTGATTTGCATGACTCAAATTCATTATTATTACTTTCATTTTATTTGTATCTTGAAGGTCGTTAATATGATCCACTAATTTACCATCAATTTCTAAAAAGAATAAGATTATAAATCATATATTTATGCTTGTTTCCAAGACAGCATTAAAATTTCCACACTTATTTGCATTACCCAATCTAATGTCAATTGGGTGCCTAATTTGGTAACAACGAATAAAGCTTGGATTAACATTACTTTATAATAGTGGCTTTGTCTTGTCATACCTATACTATTATATATTATAAAAATATTTTAATTGTTCTGGTTTGTTTTTAACATAAACGTTTGTTTAAAACAGTATTGAACCTAATACTACGTTATGAATTTAACTACTTCTGAGTTTTGTAGTTTTACTTTGCATATTCTTGTAAAATATGCGGGAAATCTTTTTTTTTTTGTACGTGATTAGGACATTATTCCATGGCAGCACGAACAATTGAAACTGTTATTCGAAATGAACGAATCTAGTTTCTAATAGTTCATAAAAACTCATAATTACCTATTCATTGCAAATATCTCTTTTGTTTCATATTTACCAAGTCATTTTAATTCATAAGAATAACAAAACTGTATAAGATATTTGTTATTATTATGCACATTGAAACCTCCTTTTTTAAGCAAATAATTTCGAACATACGAATAGTAGTATCGACAGTAAAACACCTAACGCAAACTTTTTACAAATAATCACAGATGTATTTTCCAAGTGAAACTTACAACATACAACAAAACTTTTTAATGTGGTTCAACAGCATAGCTTGATCTTATAACGCTAAAAGTCGGGTTCTATAATAGCTGTGGGCATGGTGTAGATAGTCCATTGTATATCTTTGCGATTAAACATAATTAAATGTTATGTTCTTCAAGAAAGCTGCAGTCGGAAATCTGCATATAGAAATAAAAATTCATGGCAGACAACAAAGCATTTCAAATTTAGTCAGTCATCTGAATGGATGAAATACAAGGTGCAATAAATTAAAACCAAAGTTTAATTGTAAACATAATATTGAAATGCTAGTGCGTTCAATTCACACATATTAAACATAGCGTTAGATACCATACCTGGGTAAAATGTTCACATAACCATCTAAAACTAAAATTTAACGTGTGTTAATTCTTAACAAATTTCAAGAAAATAAAAATTGATATGCACCTTGTAAAACATCATTTGAATGGATATACGTGAAACATAAAATAAACAAAAGGCAATGACGTTTTCGTTATTCAAAAAATGTGTATATCAAAAAACAGCACCACTATAAACCATCTCCACAAAATACTACCTCGTCTAGAGACGATGTAAAATGTACCGTGTATAAGACCAATATTGATAATTGAGTAATTACAAGAAGTAATGAAACGCCGGATATAAGTTTTAAACAGATAAATAATTTTCAACACTTATCCGGCATGAGTTCATCGTCACTAACATTTTCAATGATCAACTCTTAAGATACTGTTTTTTACACATTTTTTTCTAGTATTTTTTAATGTTCCACCCGGCATAAAATTTGTATAACACTTTCGGTCATACCTGAATACGTATTCTGTTGAAATGTTTATATTCTAGGTGATTAAACAGAACACTGATGAAATAATTCCCTTTTTATACTTGAATACTTGGCTATAAAGGCTGCCGAGCAACGCCCTCTGGGGTGAGTCTAGGTGCGATAACATACCGTATCTCGTTTGGGAAGATGACTTTATATATTTTTTACCAATAAAAAGTTCAAAATATATCACTATAAATTTTGCGATAAAAGTTTGTAACTATGCCATCCTTATATATCTAATGCATCAGTCTTGTAAGAAAGTAATTGTTTTCAGACAGAAAAATACATACTTCATTTTAGTATAATGTATTGGTTATCCCTTAAAACAACAACAACAAAAAGAACTGCTGTTTTGTTTTTCCCGAATTTCTTGAAGAAAAAGAGTGTTTCAATTAACAGATATTTTCGAATTCGATGACGAGGAACCCACTTTGAGACTATTAATGCTTGGAGATGGATTGAATAGGTAATGAAGAAAACTTTAATACAAGTGTGTTTCGACAAGGTTTTGTCATCATTAGGTAACAGTCATTTTGCCAATATTTGTTGAGAGAATTGAGCAATGAACTGGTCTGAGAAGCTGATACTGCCATAAAGGCATATTATAAGTTACAGTTGAGCCAACTCAGTGTTAAATTCGTATATACATATTTATTTCATTATTTTCTATAAGGCTCATACGAATTTATTCTAACTACTTTATTACGTGATCTTTAAACTATGTGCAAAGGCTAAAGAAACTGCAAACTATTCTTAAAACTGGTAAGTTTCGAAAATTAAATTATGATATTTCAGAAAATTACAATTTTATGCTTGAAAGTTTATTAACTACATCATTGTCACAGTAGTCAGTAATATAAACCAATCATTTTTATACGTTACAATAAGCTAGGTATCTAATACACATTCTCGATCAAATATATCCAAATTATGTTTTTATGCCTATGATTTAGTTGTTTATCCTCTCCTTTAATCATCTTGATGCTACAACTAATATTCTCAAAAACGTACTTAGTGATAACAAATTGGTGATAATAATCTGAATAGTGTTACCATGGGCTATCACTTATTGTTACCGATAACAGCACGTTGATATCGTGCTTTTCTCAACATAAACATAATACAGTGAAGAAAACAGTTTTATACAGAATGTTTAACATCCAAATATAGAAAATATTTTCAATGACTAAATCACAACCATTTCTTACAATAGAGTAGAAACACTTTTCATTTTTATGCACAATGAACGTACCAACTAGCCATATCGCAAACATCTTTATTGTTTGCAATAAATGAGAAGATCAGAGAACAAATATAAACATCGTTGTTTTGTGAGGGCCGTGTGATTAGGGCCGCGGGTTCTAATCCCCATTATCGAACATGTTCTCCCTTACAGCCGTGGTGGCGTTATAACGTGAAGGCCATATCCGCTATTTATTAGTAAAAGAGTAGCACAAGAATTGGCGATGAGTGTTGTTGAATATCTGCCTTCCCCCCATTCTATCATTGTTAAATTAGGGACAGCCAGCACAGACAGCTCTCTTTTAGTTTCAAAACAAACCAAATACTTTATTTTATTGAAAGCTCTATTTTAAAAGGATTTTGTATGTGAAAATAGGATTATGTGTAGAACTGTATTTTAAACACGAATTATTAGTTCGATAATACATAAAAGAAGCTAGTGAAAATATACGAGTTAATATTACCCCATGAAAAAACTGCGGACAATGGACAAATTATAACATACTGGGAGTATTGCAACAACAATGTAACAAGGGTTATTACCTGGGATTCGGTAAGAGTGCAAAAATAATAATAATAACAATTCCTGAGAGGGAGGAAGAGGTCTACGCTGAACTTGACCCCCCCCCCCCCGGTCTAAAACATGGACCGAATCCCGATGAAGATGAAGTTATTGACAGTGTGCATGCATTACCTGTACGTTTACGCATCCTTTAGTTGTTGTTTTTTTTGTTTGTTGTTGTTCCTGGCAGTTATCTAAATTTAAAAATAATTATTTCCGAAGAAATAATTACTAATCTGGGGTGCTCGTGGTCTAGGAATATGGGCTTAGCTTGAGAAAACAGGAAGTTAGTGCAGACAAGGTATGTAAATTTAAAAAGGATAAACGTGACAGTAATGGTAGAAATAAAAAGTGAAGAACAAAGTAGACTAAACTAAACGGCCGATGTCGGACTGATGGTCCATCAGGGCGGCGGGGATCTTGTCATAAAGCATAAATACATACCTCAGTTGCCAGTTACATGTTTATGTGTTCCAGAATATCTGAAAAAGTTGTTAGATAGCCGAGTCTGGTTAAATATATGGAAAAACTAAAAAGAGGAGAGAGATCAATGTCGACATTAACGAACAACTTTGGGGTATTTTTTCTTTTCCATATAAAAATGACAAGTCAGGAATAGGTATATAGTTCTGAAAATAAACTTTGCAGGACATCCTTTATGACACTCATAGACAAAAGAAAAAAAAAGAAAAGAAAGAAAGCGATATGGTGTAAAGTGCCTGAAGCAGAACAACAAGATTAACGTACTTAATAAAGAAACTAGCCCTGGCAGCTACAATAGAATGTCGTCCGTGACATCACGAATCAATGGAACACAGACATTTTAAGACAAAAAATAAAACTGATATAAAAAGTACACAACTATGAGGACAATGGAAGATGCGCTGAAAGCATAGCTATCATTATACTACGGGAAGTTGGAGAAGGTTATAATAACTCGGGACATAAATCTGAAGAAGCAATGAGACTGCCATAATGTATCATTCTCTAGACATACATCTATTACCATAACTTCACATGAACAAAGCTGCCGAAGAATCGTGTAAGAAATAAAACATGTCCAATAATATTCCTATGTAAGTAACTGAACAATAAAAGAAGCCATATAAAATTCCATTACCAGTGTTAGTTCTTTAAACAACAAGTGATGTAACGCTATCTGTTTGTTAACCATATGTTTGTTTGTTTTAAGTGATCAGAATATTCTGGTCTAAAATCAATTATGATAAGATTCCAGTGTGATTTTACCAAATTTCCATATTAAACTTGATATTAACAAATCACTCGAAATTTTCCTTGTTTTTCTACGTAAACTGACGGCAAAGAAATTTAACTTTATTCAACATAATAGAGTTAAAATAAATCCTGAACACTAAATGCATTTGCATATTAATTTATCAGGAAAATTCATGTCAATTTAAGTACAACATCTAACGACAAGTATGCTATCGTTTTGGTCAAAGAATTAAATAAACTTGGTTTTTCATTCGAAAAGATGCAAATACGTTCACCAGGGTCAAAACTTATTTATTCTTAATAATATGAATAACATTGGCTATAAAAATATAATCTCAGTCAATGCCTGTTGCCGTTCCAGACATTTGATGTTATCATTGATTCCTTATCTCTACAAGTGAATCGCGGTAAAAAGTAAAGTTGACTACTCCTACACCCTCTGACGACCCTGTTCTCATCTTTATTTGTTTGTTGTTTTTTTTCACTGAGATTCTCAATAAATGTGATGACAGTAGTTGAACAAAAAAAAAGGCATATGCGACTCTAAAAGAACATTGCATGTTGCTCACAGTGGAATTTGCTCTTAGAGCTTAAGTTTATGTTGAAAACAATAAGAATGTTCCGAAATCAACTTTTGGTACACAGAGTATATAGAACGTTTAGTAATTTTAAGTCATAATACAGGGTCGTAGAGTTAGGATTAGAACGACAGTGAGGCAACATACCACAAATACAGCTGTCAGAGAAAATAACTAAATACTGGTGTAAATTTGTCATAATGGATCTAGTACAAGTCCACTGTAAATTGTTTGTTTAGTGCAAAATTCGAGTAGGAACACTACGAAACATTTAGGAAAACGCGACGTCTGTCAGTAGTAGCTATTGGTCTACTACATCCATACAGAGTATCTTTCTGACTTTTCATGCTTCGTGTTTGGTGATATTAACTCATAATATAACAGTGTAGATTAAAGTTTATAGAGCTTTAAATGTTGAATGTCTGAAGACCGACATATAAAACAGTATAGGACTTGCAGAATTTAATGTTTTAACCCGATGACTACCGGTACTAACTTTCTTAGTAGGCAATGCAAGTGTGCATTTGTGAATTGAAAAAATGATAGAGAACTTATCTTTTAATGGATTTCTGATTTTATTTTTATAAATGGTAGCATAACATTCAATTATTTGTACAAAATTGTATTCTTTAATGAAGTTTAAAGAGAAATTTAATGAAAAATACGTTTTAGACTGTAAATAAGCGCCCTCTAAGAAGAAATGTTTTTTCAAAAACTTTTTAAAGATATTTCCTTTC